>NW_028261384.1:35781169-35937314 GCF_051295495.1 Thamnophis sirtalis | reverse complement strand
TAGATGGTCAGGATGGTTATGTCAATCATACATGACTAAAACATCCATGCCCAATTTTCTTTTGGGGTGGGGGTCAAAATGAAAACTAGCAGAAGTTATTTGAGGGATGACTATCATGCTAAAATACATATGATCAAGAGGCCAATATGTATCATTATGACAATCTTTAATGTGTGATAGGGCTCAATGTCTGTTTTGAACTTTTAAAGGAAAAGTTTACAAATATAGAGGAGGACAACTATGACAGCTGTGGGGCAGTAGTGGACAGTAAGAATGAAATAAAGGTGGAGTGATAGTTCATTGATCAACCAAACCTTCTCTCTTCTGAATGAATTGTCATGTGCCCATGACTCAGCTAGGCACTTGTAAAAAATCAAATCTCAAATCAATCACTCTAAGTGGCAGGACACACAGCAGAAGAACAGAAACTCAGCATATTGATTTATCTTTCCTCTTATGTTAGATTGTCAACCTTTTAGTCCCAGAAGGGTAAATAGGACATTTTATAAATTATTCTTAACAGTGCTGACAGCTGCTACCTCTTGTCTTTCAATGTAAGCAAAATTTACAGATCCAGTTTCATTATTATTTAAGAAACCAACAAAAAGTTCATATTGTTTATGTTCCCCCTGAATGGGTTCCATGCAAGAAATGAATGCTTTCTTGTATTTTTTATACACACGAAGATATAGGTTTGTATATGGATATGTGCTTATTTGTATATTTATAGAACAGATAACCAACATGTATTCATATGGCTGAATATTTAATCTACAATACAGAATTGCTTTCTGGTCTTTAATAATGCAACAGTGGCTTGGTGTAAAATGTCCAATTGCTAATCCTGGAAATAAGGGCTTCTTATAGCGCTTTAGATAGCCATAAATAAATAAACAATGTTGCCATATGTAGAATGCAGCCTCCATCTCATTGTATCTTTTGTTGTCAACCTAGTAGGAGTTTTCAGAGTGGGGAAGGTTGCTATAAAATAAAAATGGGTGGAAACTGATCAAGGAAAGAAGCAACTTAGAACTGAGGAGAAATTTCCTGACAGTTAGAACAATTAATCAGTGGAATAGCTTGCCTCCAGAAGTTTTGAGTGTCCCAACACTGGAAGTCTTTAAGAAGATGTTGGATAGCCATTTGTCTGAAATGGTATAGGATTTCCTGCCTAGGCAGGGGTTTGGACTAGAAGACCTCCAAGATCCCTTCCAACTCTGCTATTGCATTGTATTAAAAATATTCACCTTAGGCATTCAGATGAGTATATGGAGGATTCAAACTGAACAAGAAAGAACATTAATCTAGCCCTACCCCACAGCATTCCAGCTTTTATATTGTTTGATTAGATATCTGAAAAAACAAATTCTGTTATGACTAAAAGGAACATTTATTCAGTAAGCCACATAATCAGGAACTGCTTTATTATGTTTTGGGCTTGGCTGAAGAGATACTCAAATTCAGGCAAATGATTTAGCAATTATGTTCACTGCTCACTGAATGCTTGAAAGTTAGTGATGGAAAAGGTGAGGGCTCCATTATCTACTCCACTCTCTACTCAGCTTGAATGCCACAAGCTAACTCTTTCCAACATTTTCAAAGAGAAAATGTATTGGTAAGAAAAGAGTAACAGATTGGCATATGGTACATTTTCTGGGTACCCAATATGTTTATAATTCACTTGTTTATTAGTTAGAGCTTAACTAGACATGGATTTAATTGAAGGAATGTAGTTAACAGAATATCTAGACCCCTTCCAGTTAGGATTTAAGAGGGACAGAAACAGCCTTGATCGCACTTGTCAATGTGGTCTGATAAGAGTGGGATGGGGGTACTGCATCCATCCTTGGTCTCCTTGATGTCTTAGCAGTCTTCGATGCCATTGACCATAATATCCTCTGGGGCTGGGCAGTACAGTCTTGAGCTGGTTTGGCTCTTTCTCCAAAGCTATCAATACTGATATGGAGTGAGAGGTCCAGCCCATGCCCACTGTTTTGTGGAATGCTGCAGGGATTGGTACTCTCTCCACTCCTTTTTAACATCCAAATGAAACTCCAGGGTGAGATTATTCACCACCATGGGTGGATGTATCATCTGTATATTGATAATATTTAACTATATTTCTCTACCCCTGGTGATTCAAGTGATGCTGTTGCTGCCCTCTTATGCAGCCTGGAGGCTATGGGACCTGGATGGGAAAACAATAGGCTTTGGCTAAACCCTGGCAAGACCAAATGACTTTGGGTACATGGAGTTCTAAGATCCAGGACTTTAATAAATTTAGTTCTGGGTGGGGCTGCACTACCCCAGATAGACCCTGTTCACAAATTGGAGATTCTCCTATGACTCCTGCTCAAAGAGCAGTGGCAGTTGTAACTAGGAAAGCCTTTGCACAATTTTGTGTTGTGAGTCAGTTGCAGCCTTTTGGGACTGGGAGTCCCTGCACTCAGCCTAGTACTCAAGCCTAGTCATCTCACATGTTATAACCCAGATCACCTAGCCAGATCCAGGCTTCAATAAAATCCTTTATTGAACTGTTATCCCATGACAAATGGCCCTACAATGACTGGTAAATATCCACCCCAAACTTTCCCAAAGGCACCTGTAACACAATCCTACAAACTAAAGCCAATAATCACCAGAGCCACAAGGTAGGGTGGAAGTCTGTAGTCCAGAAACAAGGTTCAAGTTCACAAGGCAAGGTCTGTAAGTCATAAACAAGGTTTAAGGTCCAGAAGCAAGTTTCAGAGTCCACAGGTAGAAACATGATCTAAAGCAGAGTTTTTTCAAGACCGGGGTAGTCTTTTCTGAAGCAAAACAAATGTTCCAATGAGGAAACCCTTGCCTTGCCTCTGATTCAATCAGTTCAAACATGTGTTCATTGTGAGAAGAGCAGACAGGGCAGTCTTTTCACCAGCAGCTCAAAGGCTTTGAGCTTGCCTCCGGTCCACTCTCCATGCCCTCAGAACAAGAAGGGAAGGCAGCTCTTTCTCATCACATGGAATCTGCTACCTCACATTACCACTGCCTGTCTGCAGCCAATCCTCCCCTGTGTTTGTGAGGGCAGGCAGTTTTCTGTCTACCTCCCTCAATGCCAAAGCGGCCTAGGACAGTATCATCCTCAGTTGCTGGACTCTCCAGGAATTTCAGGGGAGACATGCCATCTCTGTCAGATAATCCTGGTTCCAATTTCTCCTCTGAACTGCGATCACATTTGGACTACTGCAAAGCCAGAGTCCAGTGGCATAGATAATTCTTGGAGCCTTTGGGATGGTCTATTTTACACCTCCACTCCATGAGCTGCACTGACTAATTGATTCCAGCTGTGATTCAAGATGTTGGTTATTACCTTTAAAACCCTGTATGGGTTCCAATTACTTTTGTTTGTTTGTTTGTTTAGTTTGTCAAACATGCATAAGATAACAGCTATAAGTATGAGCATGGATATGAACAAAGGAAATGAGTACAAATGAATAGAGACTGGGGATGGTAGGCACACTGGCTTATGCACAACCCCTTTTCAGACCTCTTAAGACTGGGGTGAGATCCATGGTAGACAATTTAAGGGGTTTGAGGATGTAACAATGGAGTGAGGTAGAGCATTCCAGGCGTTGACTATTCTGTTGCTGAAGTCATATTTTCTGCAATCAAGTTTGGAGCAGGTTACCTTGAGTTTGTTTCTATTGTTTGCCTGTGTATTATTGAGGTTGAAGCTGAAGTAGTCATTGACAGGTAGGACATTGTAGCAGACAATTTTGTGTACTGTGCTTAGGTCAGACCATAGGCGGTATAATTCCAGGCTCTTCAAGTCCAAAATTTCTAGCCTGGTTGCATAAGGGATTCTATTGTGAGCAGAGTACTCTTCTCATGAAATACCTCTGGACCTGCTCAATTCCATTAGTGTCTGATATACAGTGTGGATTCCAGGCCAATTCAAGAATTGGTCTGGCAAAGGTTTTGTATGTTCTAGTTTACAGTACAGTGTTACCAGAGAAGAAGCTTCACAAAATGAGGAACTATCTCACTCCAATGGCACTAGTCCATCCGACCCATACTGGCAGAGGGAATATGCTGCAGAATTCCCCAGTCATGGAATTTTGGTTCATGGGATCCAGTAGAAGATCCTTCTCTGACAAGGATTCTGCCCTTTGAAACATCTTACCTCCTGCCTTTCTGATATTCTGTAAGAGTCCAAAAACCTTTGTCTGCCAGTTGGTCTGGGACCCAAGCAGAAGGAATATCACACTGGAAGTGGTTAACAAATTAAGATAAAATTCCACTTCTCCCCCTGCATATCCTGCTCTCTCCTTCCTCATCTGTTAATTGCTATTTCATTTAGAAATAGTTATTTTTTATTAATATGTTATTGTTTTTAATGTTGTAAACCAGGGGCCCCCAGCTGCCTGGCCACAGGTCACTACTGGTGGTCTGTTTGGAAACAGGCCATACAAGTGGTGAGCAAGCACATGCATAAAGATCCACTTGTGTGGACTTGCATGCATGAGTACACACACCTGTCTGCTTGCACAGAACAATTCCCTCTCCCCCATCTTACCTGCCAGTTTGCCAAGTTGAAAAGGCTGAGTAACACAGTTGTAATCCAAAGCAGGGGTGGATTCTGGCTGCTGCTAGTGTCGCTTCACTCAGGGACGTGCTGTGTGCACACTTGATGCATGCTATGTGCGCATGCAGAGTATTGAAAAAAAGCTTCTGCACATGCACAGAACTCAAAAACAAGATGCACCGCCGAGAAAACTGGTTTGGAGGTGTGGCAGGCCAACTTCCTAACTATTTGGCCAAATGGGTCTAAACAAGTAGGAACCCACCTCTGACCCAGAGTCACTTTGCAGTGACACAGGAAAAGTTAATAATCAAACCAATAAACAAATAGGTGCCTTTTCTAGTTCTTGAAAGCACCACCAAAATACTTTAGTTCATTTCTCTTTTGCTGTTAAAATTCCCAAAAAGTCATCATATTGAGAGTCCTTCAACTGAGCTTTTCTGAATAGAGAGGATGGATAATCAAAAAAAGCTTCACTAGGGATGTGTATAACAGAAAGCAACAGTATAAGCATAGTTTCTTCAGCTTTAGTAATAAATTAGGTTCAAAATTGTCTCCAAGATTAATTCTAAAGCAATTATTAAATATACTGGCACCGGTAATTTGTTCCTATATGTATCTATACTTACACATCAACATGAAACATCAATAACACAAGATCAAAAACACAACAGACAACAAAAAAAGCTAAGAAGGAAGCAAAAAGAGTGGAGCCCATCTTTTCCAGAAACCAACTCTCAGATAAGCAGGGATTAATACCAGACAAACAATCAAATAGAAAACAATACCATAATTAAGGAAATAACAAGGAGAAAGCCACATCACCACCACACCACACTGGCAAACTAAGTTACTGTATATAAACAGGGACCAAATCCCACACTCACTGATGTTATCTACTCAGGTAGTAAAATGTCTACAAGTAATGAACCAAGCTCAAAGAGTCCCAAGGACTTCACAGTACCTACAGCATAATTGGCTAAATATCTATATGTCACAAAGTTACCCAACATTTGTTTTGGCCAATATTTCTGCTGAATATTTCAAAGAAGAAGAAAGGATAGGACAAAGAAGACACTGATTGAATTTCTACTTAGGAATTTAACCACCCAGAGCGCTTCTATCACGGCCCAGAGTGTCTCTGTGAAGGAAGTGGGTGCTTAGGAAGTTTGATATAAACAAACAAACATACTTACAATATATCTAATGGTCTTTAGTGTGAAGTTTTAAAAACATAATTCGGATACTTTGGATATTTTGGAAATTTGGATACCTCGCAAATATTGCAGGCAAATACAATAATACACAAGTTTAGAATTAAGGTGAAAATAAAAGATAATTTACTGGCTCACATTCTCACCCTCATACTTTGTGACACTGTTCATGCTAATTTGATGGATATACAGTGTTGTTAAATCTTCAGAGGTGAAAAAGAGCAACATCAGCTCAAACAACTGAGAGGCAGCCTGCAAGCATGGATGAAAAGTGCATTATTAGTGCAATGTCACAGCAGGACTTTATAAAGTTGGCAGGGAAAAGTCTGTAAATTGTAAGAGGAGTAAAAAAGGAAAAAGAAGCACATGATCAGAGAATACAAAGGTAATACCTATGATATATTTCCACAAACACCTGAGAGAAATAAAAATACTTCAAATATTCAAAAAGAAAAAAATAAGAAAAGGCAAGAGGTAGAAAGATAAGCTCAATTCTCAAAACTGTGCTGAAAATTGCTTTTTCATTTTTGTACTCATTTTAATCAATTTGATGAAAAAAGATTTTCTTTCCAAAGAAAAAGGTGAAATTGGGGGGGGGGGCAGATTATTCATGAATACATTTTTTTCTATGAGAAATCAGGATCAGTCGAGGATTCAGCAGAGGATTAGAGATATAAAATATGTCCCCGAGAAAGCAAGAGAAACCATAATAACCTAAAGTTTTTTTTAAAAAAGCAACCACCTAAAATGGGGCCGTGGAGGTGGCAAAGAGCCATCAACACTTCCTTTTGTCATATTCTTTTTCATTTTGAAATAGTATGGCAAGGTAGCAAAGATAATGCTTTAACTTCAAAATTACATTAATAATGAAAGCTCCTTATATGCTCCTCTCATGACAAACTCACAGTAATTCTGCTCACAATGCTTTGCTTAGAAGCAAGTAAGATATTGGGCTAATAAATAAAGCATCGGACTGGTGATAGTTTAAAGAGACAGAGAGAAGTAATGAAGATTCATTATCTCCTTTCTTTGTAACAAGATAACTACCTTGGATATTGAACATTGGCAAGATGATTTAAGAAAGGATGCAGAGAAGAGCAACAAAAATGATAAAGGAAATGGAAGATAAATCATATGATGAACGGCTGAGAGAGCTAGGTATGTCCAGCCTATAGAAGGTAAGAATTGGGTGGGACATGTAAATGTCTTCCAGTATTTGAGGAGCTGTCACAGAGAAGAGTGTGTTGACTTATTTTTCAAAGCAGGACAAGAAATAATGGCTGGAGCTTGTTAAGAAGATATTCAACCTAGAAGTAAGGAGAAATTTTGTCACTGAGAACAATTAATCAATGGAATTGCTTGCCTCCTTGATTGGCTGGAGCTTTTCAACAATAGATGGGACAACCATTTGACTGGGATGGTATAATGTCTCCTGCCTATAGAGTTTAGACTAGAAAACTTCTGAGATCCCTTTGAGCTCTATGTTCTAAGATATCTAATCTTTTTGCCATGGACAGGAAAACAGCATATGTGAAACTACACCTGCCAACAAATAAATTAATTAATACATTAATTTATAAAATTAATTTAATAAAATAAATTAATTTTTGAGAGGTAGGCAAAATGTAGGAATGTTCAGCAGGAAGACTTACCTTTCAATATGCATATCTGAAGTTTTTGAATTGTCTGTCTTTCTGAAAGTCACAAAATTCATAAGAATAATATAAGTGAATGAGCTTAATTAGGAGACTTTTATATTTTTCAGGCGGTCTAGGAAAGAGTATGGCCTTTCTACAAGAGAAATTTGCTCATATGCTCACACTAAATTTGCTGAGTTGTATTCACAATTGTAACGTCTAATTGCAACATTCATGAGTTAATCATTTTATAAAACTCTTTCAATTACCTTTTTTATTTATATGCAACAAAATGCATGAATACATTTTTCTATGAGAAATCAGGATCAGTCAAGGATTCTGAATTTGTTCAGATTGGAAGCTGTGTGATTAATTGATTAACAATTACTGTGATTATGGTCCACGGTATTTTCATTTCTTGTTATTTTTAATTAAATATTTTATCCTATGTTATATTCAAGTTTTTCACTTTGGTGTACATTAATTATCCATTCCTGCATCTTATTTTAAATATAGGCTAGGTTGAGTTAATGGTTAGTGAGATTGGTCTCCTGACTATATAAAGATTGAATCTGGTTTCTCCAGATCTTCCATATAGCAACACACATACACATATTGTAACCTAACTTGATGCACCCAGATGTGTTGGGCAAACTCGCATCATTCCAGCCAGCTTGAGAAAGTTCCTATAGATTGAAATCATCCAACATATCAGTGCTGGATTGGGGAAGCTGCGCTTCTCTGTCAAATTCATAGCTAGGCTGACAGAAATAAATGTTGTGTATTGGGGAACATGTTTTAAGAAATAAACTAATTTGTTTCAGAATGGACAGTGTACTGAAGTAGATCAGAAATATTCCCAGCTTATCCCTTTCCCATCTATTTCAGTAATGTCAGAACCCTTCATTTAAACTGCTCAAATTATCTTAGCAGAGGGGAAAGCAATCAGCAAGTGAAGTTGCCAGTTGGTGTGTTTTCATTAGCGGATGACTAGAACCAGGGGACATGACATTTATCCATGATAGTAGGAGAGGACTCTTAGGAAAATTGACTCTGGACACTCATCGTCTTGTTGAAGTAAATGAAAAACATGAATTGTGAGTAATGGAATAGCTACAATAGGCTGAAAGTATGTAAAATTATCCCCCCCCTCCCATTTTCTTATGAAAACAAAGAAGACTGTTTCTGGCATTGTAAACATTCCTCATGTTAAGGGACTATACAACTAAAAGTAGGTACTGAAGGCCCCTACTTGGCATTTGTTTGCCCAATTGACAATCAAAATGTACAAATGGCCTGTTTCTTCTTTATTTAAACAATAACTATATTATCAATAGTTTCCACGTATATCATGGTTTTTACTTCAAAGATATATTTCTTGTAAAAAGCAAAATGGTGAATTTTTGTGAACTGGTAGAAACCCACCAGTGACAGAAACCTTCATGAGTGTAAGTTAGACCCACATACAGTAAGAGCTTTGCAAAGCTTTTGAGTCTGATTTATCTTTCCTGGTTTCTTAGAAGTTTCTTAGGGAACAGAAGTAAAATGACAAAGTAGAAAATAAAGAGAAGTGAGAAGGTGGCATCAATAACAAAAACAATGCAACAAGAGAGTTGCTAAAGATTTCCACAAAATCTCCTTTCAGTGTGATCAAAGAAACACGAGGCTAATGAGAAAGGAATTGCAACCCATCCTCTGCCACACAAAGGGAATACTGTTTTTCCTTATTACTCAGCAAAATTTCTTTTACCTGAAAATCTGATACAAAGTAATGTCCAGCAATTGGGGAAAAAATAACAATTCAAAATCAGAAATGAGAGGAACAGCAGTACACAGAGAGCAAGAGAGGGGGAAGAGGGAGGGAGGGAGGGAGGGAGGGAGGGAGGAGAGAGAGAGAGAGAGAGAGAGAGAGAGAGAGAGAGAGCGAGAGAGAGAGAGAGAGAGAGAGAGAGAGCGCAAAATTATGCACCATCTGTTCTTTGCCTAAAGAGAGATCCACATGCATTTTAATGGAGAGGATAGCTCTACAGGCCTCTATGGGAGGCAAGGCATTTATGATACCCTGGAGCCATTGCTTCCATACACCATGGAAGCAAAAAAGTTCTACAGCAAAATATCTCAGTTGGGAAATAACAACACTATTGTCACTTGATCTCCAAGATCTCCAGAAACATAATATAAAAAATCCCCCCAAATATTAATCAAAGTGACATTAAAATTATTCATTGATTTAAAAGGAGTAGGGCAAAATAAAGTGCTCTAAATTCTTTTTAAGAAACTATCTACAAAAAGTTATTTTCACTGATGAAAGGAGCCCTGTACATATAAATTATATTGTAATAATAGAGATTCCCAATGGAAAAAAGAGTTTCTTCTCCTGCTGGCAAAAATTAGAATAATCACAGATGGCTAATGATAAAAAATACTGATTGACAGTTCTGAAGTACAAGGCGTGCAAAATAGTCTCAGAACTGAAGTTTGCTTGTGGCCTGAGTTGGCTTTAGGCAATTGCAGAATCTGTGGATCAGTGAGATGGGACCAAGATCTTTTATTCACCCCAGTACTATGTTAGGTTGGTAGCAGGTTCTTGTGATTACACTGCATTATACATAATTGGTTTGTTGCAAAGTGACAGAAAATGATTTTTGGTGACACGAGAACATAAAAAATGGCACTTGCTTTGCATGTAATGTATTGCATTATGCAGAATGTAAAACTCAAGTCAAATACTAAACCATATGCAAATTGAATGCACTGTTACCGCTTCAATGGTCCAAGTTTTAAAATCAATTCAGATTCCCACTGACTGGGTCTGGAAATTTCTTTACAATTATAAATAAAACACTTGAGAAATGGGACTGCAGTTTAATGACAAGGATAAAGTTTGCTTTCTCATTTTTTCCTCTTTATTTTGATTTCTGCTTATTTTAAGTGGGATTTCTTAATTTCTCCCATCTGAATACTAATCATATTTTATCCTGTTTAGCTTTCGGCCCAAATAAACTGGATGCTTCCAGGTGCTGTGCCCTTGAAATATATACTGAGAATTAAATCTCTGAAACCTGAAGCTTCTGTAGGATAGCAACATGATGGCATACTTTTAGATGTTAGGTAATTAAGCAATCCAATGTAAACGTTAGGTAATCACTCAATCCAATCAAGCCCATTCATATATAAATCCAATTTTGCTACAAATACATGAATTGTCTAGAACCAGATCAATCATCTTAATTTTTTTAGATAGGTGCAAGTACTAGAAGATAGATAAATGTATTTTTAAAAAATTCTAAATTAATGGTACAAGGCTTAAGCCTGCAGAGCCTTTTTAGTGATGGTGCTCCAGTTGTAGTGGAATTAATTATCTTGGAAATTCCGAATGAACTTAAATTTTCAGGAAAAGATTAAAAGTGCTAGTGATGTTGTTCTTCAAAATCTTCCCTGAATGTAATGTCTGAATGTCTGTCTGTTTATATCTACACTACATTGCCAAAAGTATTCGCTCTGAATTGAACTGATTCTGATTATGTGGATGGGGGAACGAATACAATATATGGCAATCTATCTATCTATCTATCTATCTATCTATCTATCTATCTATCTATCTATCTATCTATCTATCTATCTATCTATCTATCATCTATCTATCTATCTATCTATCTATCTATCTATCAACTTTCTATCATCTATCTATTATTAATTATAATTACTACAAGATATTTAAAAGTGAATTTAAAGCATTTTCATTATAACCCACAATTTCCATGCTTGTTGATATATTCATTTTTTCTTTTGATTCGTTCGGTGCTTCTTTAATTATGCTGTTCTCACGTATCATGCTATTTTCACTGATACGTAGAATATGGGAGAAAATGATAATACTCCCATCCTGATTGGTAAATTGTTCTGTATAACTCAGAAGATCCAAAACTTGTATTTACCAATCTTTTTGTGATAGAATTTGATAAACCATGAAAAATGATAAACAGATAAAGCAGTTTGCTCTAATAATTAAGACACTGGACTAGAAACTAGGAGACTGTGAGTTCTAGTCCTATCTCAGTCATAAAGCCAGCTGACTGACTTTGGATCAGTCACTATCTCTTAGATCACTTCACCTACCTCACAAGTTGTTCTTCTTGTAGGAAAATAGGAAGATAAAGGAGTATTAAGATCTTATGTTATTTATAATAAATACATAAATTCAGCTTGCTTACTGGGTTATTTGAATCAGGGTTATAATATAGGATTTTCCCCCCTCAAAATATACAGAAATCTGTAGTACTTTCTTTCCCAAATAACAAAGCCAAAATTCAGATCTTAAATCATTTTAAAATGTACCCAAATTTGTCAGTAAACCTGTAAAGGAAAAAGCTGCTGTTAATGGGAATGCTGAAGGTGCCACCTACTCATTCTTAGCAAAACAACACTTCTAAAGAGTGCGTGCTCATTTTTTAAAAATAAATAAATAAAGCAGTATCACAGCTAAGTGCATCATCACAACTAAATCATTTTACTGAACTGAACAACTACAACAAAATTAAAAGGAGTAAAAGTATTAAAAGCGTGCCTAAGGCGACAGTAAAGTTTGGTGTTAATTTCCATTTCTTTCAAGTGTTTTTGATGAATGGTATGACAAAAGAATTCTAATTAAAGTCAAAATCTTGAATACTAAGTAATTAGAAGTGCCCCTGTGTTCAGTTTAATAATGCTGCCACTTTCAATGCTTTGTGGAACTTCTTGTAATAGTCCTCAGAAAAGGATTCTCTGGCAAGGGACACCAAGTAAATCTTTCCTTGAACCCACAAAAAAAGGAACAATAAAGCCTAAATCTGAAATCCTTAATTCATCCTATTCCAGTCCCAAGCCTGCTTTTACCCATATGTTGATTTTTTATTTTAAATAGAGCTCTGAAAAAAATATATCTTCTCCTCCCACAATTCTAAATTCTATGTTAATTTTGAATGTCGTTTCCTGATCATATAAGTATATTTTTTATGGCTGCGATTCAAATCATTCACCTGAAAATATTTCCCATTTATTCTAAACCATTTATACTTTGCGGCATGGTGGCCAGCAAGAACATCATTCTGCCTTTCCACAATGTACCTGTTGAAATATATACAATTCTCATTGTGTTATTCTTTATCACAAATGGGATAAAAATGGCAGGAATATTGGAAACTTAAATGTGAATGAACCTAGGCTACATTTCCTAGATATTCTAATATTTTCTCCCATTCCCAGTGCAGCATTTTGCTTGAAGATATGGCCAAAGATAGATTTTTTAATCAGTTTTTGGAATGTAGTCCAATTTCCTATTCAAAAAATATTGAATCAAGTATATTGAATTAAATATCTTTATCCCATCTTATACTTCCAGGGTGGTGAACCTATGGCATGCATGCCACAGGTGGTATGCGGAGCCATTTGTCAGGGCACGGGAAGCGTTGCCCTGTCAGCTGGCCAGGTTCATCCTTTTTTAAAGCCATTTTTCACCCTCCCCAGGATCTAGAGGCTTTATAGGAGCTCTGTAGTGCAAAAAAACCTGTCCTATGGGCAAACCAGAAGTTCGGGACCAGACTTCCAGTTTGCTCATAGGGTCAGTTTATGCCCTCTGGAGGCTTCAGGGACCTTCAGGAGGCTTCCCTGAAGCCTCCATAGGACTAAAAACGATCCTATGAGCAAACCGGAAGTCCCTGTTTGCTCGTAGGGTCATTTTTAGTCCTCTGGAGGCTTCAGGGAAGCCACCTGAAAGTCCCTGAAGTTTACGGAGGACTAAAAATGGCCCTAGGAGCAAACTGGAAGTCATTTCCAGTTTGCTCATAGGGTCGTTTTTAGTCCTACCAAGGCTGCAGGGAAGTTCCTGAAGTTCCCTGAAGTGACTTCCGGTTTGCTCATAGGGTTGTTTTTTGCCCTCCAGAGACTTCAGCCATCATTGTTGTACTTCCTCATCAGGGGTGGGTTTCGACCGGTTCGCACCGGTCCCTGCGATCCGGTTGGTCGCCGAACCCGGAAGTAAGTAACTTCCGGGAACGGCGAAGCCCCCCCCCCCTGCTCCCACGTGCGCCCGCACACCCGTGCCCGCTCCTTACCCGGTTTTTATGAATTTTGCGCTTCTACGCATGCGCAGAACGCATACAGCGCCTGCGCGATCCTCCAGGAGCAGCTGGAGCATCGCGCAGACGCTAGTACACATGCACGTGGCACGTGCGCGCACGCGTGTGTCGCGCGCGTGCGCAAGGACGCCGCCGGCCTCGTTCCAACTGAACCGGTTGGAACGGGGCGAGAAACCCACTCCTGTTCCTCATCCAACAGAAGATTTGGGCTTCAGCATAGCCTTATTGTTCAATATAGTATCTATATATTACTAGAATAATCATTCAGTTTATCTGTTTTTACCCACACATTAGCCCAAATTGTAAATTATAACATCAGAATGCTTGAACCACCTACCCAAAATCTACTAACCCAAAATCTACTAAGAGTGCCTGTCCTGTCCCATTCACACGCACAAATGTCATGAGTGTTAGAAGCCTTTATTGAGGCTTCCAAGCCCTAAATAGTCTTCCACAGAAACCCTCATACCCACACAAATGCTAGCCCAAATAGGCCATTTAAGGCAATTTAAGGCCATCAATAGGCCATTTAAGGAAAGCCCTGTCTAAGTCTAAGTGCTATTGCTATTGCTATTGCTGCATCTGCCAAGTCAGATAGTCATGATTTCCAATGTTCCCTATCAACTTCCCATAAGCAGATAAAAGTAAGGTTTCCCTTGCACATATGTGCTAGTCATTACTGACTCTAGTGGGCGGTGCTCATCTCTGTTTCAAAGACAAAGACTTTGAAGACATCTTTGTGGTCATGTGGCCAGCATGACTAAACATCAAAGACACACAGGACACTGTTACCTTTCCACTAAAGTGGTCCCTGCTTTTCTACTTGCATTTTTACATGCTTTCGAATTGCTAGGTTGGCAGAAACTGGGACAAGTAACAGGAGCTCACTCTGTTATGTAACCCTACAAATTCGAACTATTGACTTTTCTGATTGACAAGCTCAGTGCCATAAGCAAAGGGTATGGAAAAGTTGGCAGGAAGACAAATGTTATTCCCAATCCCAGGGCTTTTTTTCTGCCATCTTCTTTTTATTTATTTGCTTAGGTAAGTAAATATTGATTCATTATTTAAGTTCATTTGCCTCTCCAATTATTTTTCTACTTATGATATATATCCTTGTTAGATGATCATAGGACCATCCAGGCAGTGGTGTGATTCAAATAATTTAACAACCGGTTCTCTGGGACTGAGGAAGAAGAGGAAACTGGATGAATCCTACTGGGAAGGATCCTTTGAGGAGCCCCTGCCAGTGAATGACTTCAACTTGTGCAGCAGAGCCAGAATCCCTTCCCCTCACACCGTTCTCACCTTCCTTCTTCCAATACCTGAATGCCGAGTGGCTCCTGGGAGGGCAGGAACTTGAAGAACAGCTTTTCAATTCTTTTTTTTTAAGTTTTTATTGCTTTTATTAAAGAGAAAAACAAAAGAAAAAATCATCTTCCATTACATCTTGTAGAAAGAGTATCCATTGGTTACAGGTATATTTCGTGCATTTCTTCCACAATCATTTTCAATTCTTGGGTGATGGAAAAGGGCTACAGGATCAGAAACCTGAACTGGCTCTTTATCAAGCTCGTCCATCTCATTTGCAAATGGCTGCAACCACCAGGGCAGGGGAAAGGCAGAGCAGCTCCTGGGGAGATGCGGCAAGTGAGCAGTGAGTGCCAACTTCCCTACACAGTTCTGCATATACATATTTTCTGAGTTAGCAGGCAGAGGAAAGCTGAGAGTTGATCACAACCCAGAGGAAGAGGAAGTTAAATCACCACAACTAGGCTAGGACTGGCATGCAGAAAGCATGCTGGCAAAGGAACATGGGACCAAGATTTCCCTGCTTCCATAGAGGCACCAGGCTAGGAAACAGGTCAGGCCAAGTCATGCTATGCCAGGCCCAGGGGCTATAGAGGGGCTATGGTCCTTCCCCCTGGCAGAAAGCAGCTCTTGTACTGGCAGGAGGGGAAGGACAATCAAGGCTATGCTATGTAGCTGAAATGTTTGGCCTGACTTCTGACTGGGAGGTAGCATTTCCCTCCAGCAGCCAGCCTTGTTCCATGCCCTGCTTGCTTAGTTAAGAGAAATCCCCTTATGCCTTGGCTGCACCTCAAATAACCTCGCTTCCTCAAAGCATTTCTTTGCCTACCTGATTTCCAGCTCTGTTTCTCCATTGCATTTCTCGCAATTGTGTGCAGAGAAACAAAAATTTCAATCAATTAATTTCAATTTTTCATTTAAAAAAGGATTTCAGGCACTGAAATGGGCTCATGTCTCTTCAGCAACTGCTCAGGCCTGCTGGAGGTAAGGCCAGCATTGACTGGCACTTAAAGGCAGTGGAATTCCATCTCTGGCCATGAAGGAGCAGCTAGCATGGGCACTATAGGTAGAACACCTGGTCCCTTCGCACCCTTACCATTCTCTGGTTCTCTGGTTTGGCCCTAGGCTGCTGCCTTATGCACAGGCCCTACCCCACCCCTGCTGCCTGCTGTAAAGTAAGTCAGTTTTTGCATGAGTGACATCGAATTCACCATGTCTCCATTTGGTTTCTATTGCTCATCTCTTGGATTATTAGAGAGGGTTTTTTTCCCCACCTGGGAGGAAGTTGAACAAAAACAAGATCTAACCGGATTGCCAAACTGCAAAAATTAGGTATTGGTTCTATCAAATGGGAGCAAACCAGTTGAATCCCACCACTGCATCCAGGGTGAAAAAGAAAATATGGTCAATCTGTTGGTCACTGATGACTTCAGACTGCATTACTTTTTTCTCAAGAAATGAACCAATGGGTCACAGAGTTCTCTAGTAGCTTTTAATGTTCCTGTACATGATAAGAATCAAAGCTGCTGTCATTAAATTATCAAATTCCAATCCTCCCATGGAAAATTATTTTCCCTTTAAACCCATCTAAATTAATGGCCATCACCAGATGTTATGATATTATTTTAATTATCTGCCCTATTAAGTATTTTCTTTCCTGAAATCACTGTCAATTGAAATGAATTCGAGAACTGTAGGTCAAATCCAAAAATGGAGGGAGTGAGAGGTTCATATAGGATAAAATTAATACACAGGGCTTTTAGTTTTGATATTAAGTATGGTCAGAACCTGGGTTTAGATCTTTACTTTCTTAATCTGCATTAACTAAAGTCTCCTTGGGCTAGGGGTGGGTTTCAAAAATTGTTCGAACCTACTCTGTGGGTGTGGCCTCCTTTGTGGGAGTGGCTTGCTGCCCATGTGACCAGATGGGAGTGGCTTGCCAGCCATGTGACCGGATATGAAGATGCCGACGACACTTGTGAGAACCACTTTAAATTACCTCACACACAGCACTGGCATGCATAAGAATAGGATGTAAACTTGTTTTTTTAAAGGCATCTTTGGTTTGCATTAAAACAACTTCAACACACGCAATGTTCTGATTGCACCACAAATGCAGTAGTCATCCTTACCTTTCACAGAGGCACTGAGTTTTATAAATATGAGCATGATAGTGTAGAATAATCATATCCAAGGACCAGTGGTGGGTTTCAATTTTTTTTAGAACTTCTTCTGTAGGTGTGGCCTGCTTTCCGGGTCCACTGGTGGAATCTCTTCTAACCGGTTCGGTAGATTTGACGAACCGGTTCTACCGAATAGGTGCGAACTGGTAGGAACCCACCTCTGCCTTGGGCTCAATGTTGATAGGGAAATCAAATGTATCACTGAATATTAAATGATTCACAGTCTAGAATTTTAACTGCCAGGAGAATTGCAATGTGAAGGGAGATAGAGAGAAAGGCCAGAAGAGAAGCATGGGAAGAAAACTGAAAGGGATCTAGTATATTCTCTCTGATAGATGACTGTCCAGCTTGTCAGAAAACCTCCAATGAAGTGGGAAGGGGGAAACACAAGTACTGACTTATTTATTGATTAACAACTCTTACTTCTATTTCAGCTTGGCTAAGAAATGCCTGTAGCCTATGGATAATTTGGATATTCCTTTAGGCATAGATTATAGAACCATTTAGAAAATCCCCATCACCATATTCATCTTATAGAGTGAAACTGCCCTATTCCCTTAAATACAATTCTGAAGTTTTGGACTTGGCCACAGAGCCAAAGACCTGCAAGAGATCTCTAAGGTAATGAAGTTAAATTTCTATATTTTGTCAGAAAATCCACAGTAAACTTTGCTTGGGGTGTTGAATTTTTATGCGAGGAATTCCAAGCTTTTTTTTTGTTATCAATGCAGATGAAAGTGTTCCTTTTTCAGTTAGTCTAAGCAAAATCCCATTTAAATAATGTGTCTGCAATTGTATTCTATAGAGATAATCAGTAGCTTATTAACCTTAATCATAACACATTATCACTATTTGGTTTCATGACTCTTAATTTGCAGAACAATGGCAAAGAGCATACTCAACATATATGAATATATTCTCAAGTAACTGGCACTGCATAAATACAGTGACCCTCACTTGAAATGTCAGGGACTTAACAATAAACTATATCACATAATAAATGGAGAGAGATGAAGAAGAGTCCTGGGAAGAAGGGGAGATAATGGGAAGAAACAAACTGATCAGTGGGTTTCTAAAGAGAAAAACACTTAGAACAAAGTGGGCCCTAATCAAAGAGTCGACCAAAAAGCTAGCAGAGGTCAGTAACTCTTGAGCATGTTTGTGAAGTTTCAATTAAACTAGCAGACAATGATGTCTGCTTAAATTAGACTTCAACTCTCCAAGGTTCCCTTGGTGGGAAAGTGGTGAATATTTGCTTGGGACTAGCAAAAAGCAAGATTGAGATGCTTTTATGGGATTTTTTTTAGCACTTCACTTTTTCACAAAACAGACTGTGTCCTTCCTTGTTTGGGATAGCAAACATCACTGGTGATCAGCAAAGGCCCCACAATATAGTGTCTACGGTACATAGAAAAGGCACTTCTATAGAGTCCAATCTCCACTCCTCCACCTCTCAGAAGCTGTTTCAAAATGACAAATAATTATTTTCACTTCTAAGCCTCATAAATGTTGAGGACAAAGAGTCAAAATCATTGTTGTGGCCATTGCAGCAACACAAATACAAAATAGCTACAGAAAGTCCTTCACCTATAGCAGTTCATTTTGTGACTGTTCAAAGTTACAAGAGAACTGAACAAAGTGGCATGGCCTTTTTTAGAACTTAGGACCATTGCAGCATTTCTAGGTCACATAATCAAAATTTGACCTCTTGGCAACTAACTCATATTTATGATAGTTGCAGTGTCCCAAGGTCATGTGATCACCTTTTGAGATCTTCTGCCAAGCAAATTCAATGGGAAAGCCGGATTCATTTATTACTAACTTAACAACTGCAGTCATTTAATAAGTGTGGCAAGAAAGGTGGGCAAGATTTATATAACAACTGTCTCACTTAGCAACAGAAATCTTGGGCTTAATTGTAGTTGTAAGTCCAGGACTAGCTGTACTTTAAAAAAATGCATTTTGCAATCAGGGAAACTCACAAAATGTTGTTATTCTTTTCCTTACCCCTGGGTTATTTGAGAGTCACTTCATGCCAACGTGCTTCTTGTGCATTCTTCTAGGATGGCTGAAATTCAGGAGCCTGGAGGGTGGTTGAGGATTGAGACAAAGCTTTCTATGCAGGACTCCTGTGTTTCCAGTAATAAACCAGTGTCAGGCAGGTTTTTGTTGAACTCCTCCTCTATTGTTATTCCAACATTTCTTCATCATTATAGGATCTTTCCCCCCTCTAATTAAGACTCAGGATCACTCAACTAAGATTGACCTTTACTTGACCACAATCAAGCACTGCTTAAAGTTATTCCTGTTTATAGTCTTCAAGACTTTTGTTAAGAGCCTGTAACTATTCAAAACTGTGAATCAGGGTATCTAGTCTTATCCTTATTGCTGTTAATAGCTCAACTTCATAACCGCTAAAGCTGATCAAAATGTTTCCTCTGTCATTGTTTCTATGCTTTCATCTCCTTGTTTGTATTGTCCTATTGACTTTGAACTTACCTATGTACAATAAAATGTATAAAAGCTTGTATCAAAATGCTGTCAAGAGGAAGCAAAGTAGAGATGCTACATTTCTCCCAATTCTGGAATTTAAAATAAAACATGATTGCCTTTCACCTGTCTGTAGGTGCAGCTAATTTCCTTAGCAGCGTAAACATGTTACGTGGAAGGCTCCAGCATAGGTCAAAGAAATCAGAAAATAACAGAGTCAAGGACAAAAGCCTAAGGAGAAATGTGATGAAAAGGAAAAGGAAACATTATAAATGACAGCAGACATGTGACAACAGGAGGGCAAGCAAATTGTGATTGTAGTACAGTTTTTAGTCATTCCTTCTGCCATTCTGGTAATTTATTTAAGAATAATATATGATTAAAGTTTTACTTCTTCAAAAGTGTTTTAGTATTTTTAGTGTTGTTTAATTTTTTTCTATTTTTCATGCTGCACTTATTATACTGCTTTCTTTTTATTTGAACCACATTTAAACAAATGATAAAGAAACATTTATTTATTTGTTAAATTCATGTAACCATCTCATATTCATGATGCTGGCTTATAAAGTTAAAAATACAAACACACACACACACACACACACACACATACAGAGAGGGGGGGAGAGGGAGGAAGAAAGGAAAGGAGGGAGAGAGAAATTTAAGAAGTCCATATCAGCAAGAATAGTTAAAGCATTTAAACCAAAACCATTACAAAACAAACAAAAAATATTATACTAAAACCTGTTTCTCATGTTCAATTTTTTTTAACTTTTAAAAGGTGTATCAAATACACTCCATTCTGAAATGTTCATTAAGATGCATATGCTTGAATACATGCACTTAATTACTGTTTAGGAGAGGCTTTATTTTACAATTTTATCGCCAATGAAGTGGTTAGATCTGAGAAATAGAGTCTAGGGAAATTTGACATCTTGACCTATGTGGATAGGAGCATAAAGTGCATAAAATTAGAGATTGCTTTAGTAATTTTTCACTTTTGTAATTGCCGCCATGTGAAAGGAAGAAGATAGCCACAATAATTGGTTAATCTCATTCACTGAGACCTGCAATGGAGATGTTGATGTATGATGATGTATGCATTTAGGTTTTATATATGATGTAGATCATTGTTTGATCACTTATATAGATAATGGTTTAATTATTATTGTATCATTGATACAAATAATGTGGAAAACATCTTCTTGTTCCAGTCCTTCTCAAACAATATGTGAGTTGTTATACAGGTAGATGGACGAGACAATACAGGATCTATCAGTGGAACCTGTTTTTCCCATCATGTTAACATCTGAAAAGAACTTCTACAACCACTGCTTTACTCCCCTGGTATACTTAAAATCTTTTTTCTCTTTCTAAAACTTAGAATTCTGTTCCCAAGTTAAACTCAAGCACACATTCCAAAAACTAAATCTCAAAAGAGTTCACAAATTTGTAAGAGACATGTTATTATTAGATACTATCCTCAATTTTATTGTTCCATCAACTGAACTGAGTTTAAACTTATGTGCAAGATTTGCCCAGTGTGTTATTTTTATAACCTGTGAAAAAAGTACAAAATTGAATTTAAACTCCTTGAAATGCCAGCATCTATTCTTCATTCTTAACTATGTAATATTGAGTATTGATTTGAATTTAGAAAGTAGCTGTCTTTTCAAATTGTAGCATTTTTCAAATGAATGAAAAAATGCTTTTATTCAACGTTTCTATTGATATTTTAAGTATCACGTGCATTGCTATGTAGTGACAAGACCAAATGCACTTTGGCAGTGATTCAATATAAAATGAGGAGGTGTTGATTTTATTACCACTCTGGCACTGTATTTGAAAGTGTGCTAATGACTATTAATGGCCTAATTCCCAGCCAAATGAATTCTTAAAATCAGCCATAAAGGCATTTTTCTCTAATTTTCAGTGTTAGGAACAAATTCTGATGTATCATGGGAAATCTTTTTTTACTTTTTAAATGAATACAATTGTTGTTTTATTGAGCATGAAATGCTACTAAAATACAGAACGAGGTTACTATTGAAATTAACTCATAGAAGATCATTTAGGTATAATTGCAACAATACTAAAAGCAGTATTAACATCTTGAATACACAGAAATGTTTTTGTGAGAAATATGGGCATCTTTCTTCAGTTGGACCTATCAACACTTTGAGTAAAAGACTGCATAGAAATGATGAATTAAAACCATTAGGATCAATTTAGATAGACATTGTTCCATTCTAAATTGACTCTATGCATTCACATTTTTTATATATAAAATGTGAGTTTGTGTGTTTGTGCGTGCGTGCATGCATGCGTGTGCGTGTTTGTATTCCAGCATCTGGAACATCTTGACCAATTTCAACCAAAGTTGGTAGATACATGATTCACTCTCTGGAAAAAAATACCGTGGGGGTAAGACACCCCTAATACCCCTCTGTGTGTGAGTTCTATTAAGATGCAGCCTATTGTGCCTTAAAATGGCTTCTACGTACTGCCCTAAAATTGATTCTATTGTACAGCGCAATAGAGCTGCTATAGTATCGGCTTCATAGTACTCCACAAGGGAGCTCCCTTTGGTAAGGAAGAAAATCCAACATTAGAAATTATGTTTGGTCTGGACATTTTCCCCCTATAAATAAATAACCAGGCAATGCCAGTTTATCAGCTAGTAAACAATAAAAACAAAACAAAACAACAAGAAAGGATCTGGTCACTTTGTACAAAATACAGATTAAAAACAAGGAATTTAATCCATTCTAACACTAGGTCTATTTATTTACCTATTTATTATTTCCTTCTCTTGTGAAGATGGTCTATTTATTCCTGCTGTTTGTTTCCATTCTTGAAATGCTTAATAGTTCTTCAAAGAGCTGGTCGAAAGTTTACTCCAGAACTCCTCATAAGGGATTTGTCACTGCCTTTTTCAAAATTCACCTTTACAAGGTTTATATGATTATTTCTTCCTAAATGCCTATTGGCAATCTCAAAAAAACTCTTAAAAAACCCAGGATCTACCTTTGTGAAATCCATACTGACTTCTGGTCACAAGAGTCAGACCTGTGCACTCTTTTTGGTAGGAAAGATCAAGCAGGATGACTACAAGAGGCAAGAGTTTACTGGTGGTAATCCCAGAACATTGCATGGATCTCTGGTAGAAATGTGATGATCTTTTTCTTTCTTTGCTGTATTGAACAGAAAGCTTTTCCTGTTTAAAATCATTTTAATCATATATTTAATCAATATATGAATCATCTATTCATATATATATATATTCTGACCCCCTCCTCCATTCAGTAACGAAAGCCGAGGCAAGTGTAAAATGGAATGTCCTTTAATAACAAGACCATACTCTTGGTGGCTGAAAGCCAAATAAACAAACACATAAGGACCTTGGCAGCAAGTCTGACAAACCTTGGCAGCAATGCAAACAAACTCTGGCAGCAATCCAGCCTGCCAAGTTCGTTTCTCTTTAGTCCAAGCGTTGACTTCTGCAAGAAAGGCGTGGCACAAGCAGTCTCTTTTATAGTCTGGAGAGGAGCTTAATGACCATCAGCTGAGTGTAATTACCTCCTGTAATTATGTAGTTGTTCTTGATGCCAAGTAGCCCTTCGACAACATGCATCCCGGAACAACTCACTGTTGATTTCTGGATCACTCTCTCTTGTCTCCTCCCCACTGATCCAAGGCTCAGGCACCATCTGGTGGCCAACCTCTCTGCACCCTACTCGGAGTCGGAACCCTGTCCAGGGTCCTCCACATCCTCCAGGGCCCACTCATAGTGCCCCACACTGTCAGAGTCTCCAACGGCTCCTGCTGGGCCACAACATACATACATACATACATACATACATACATACATACATACATACATGTATGTGTGTGTATGTGTATACACACACACATACATTTGAATAAACACAGGCAAAACACAACAAACACCACAAAAATATATTCCATTACAAATTGTAAAAAGTGTGCCAATTGGTTACAAAGAGCTTTCGTGCATCCCTTCCACAGTCATCACCTACAATTCATATCAAGTTATATATTTTAAATCAAATATATATATATTTGATATATATATTTGATATATATATATTTGATATATATATATTTGATATATATATATATATATATATATATATATATATATATATATATATATATATATATATATATATATATATATATATATATATATATATATATATATATATATATATATATATATATATATATATATATATATATATATATATATATATATATATATATATATATATATATATATATATATATATATATATATATATATATTAAAGTCACAACCCCTGGTATGCCCAAATATGGGAGGAAGGTCACACTTCCACTCTCTGTCCTTCGGCTCGTCACAAGAGACCATCCAGACAGAAACCCAATATTTTTTACTGTTGCCTTTTTGTTACATTGGAAGTGTGACCTTCCTCCCATATTTGGGCATACCAGGGGTTGTGACTTTAAAATATATACCTTTCACCCTGGCCTGGCTGATAAGGAGTCGAGTTCTGTAGCTCAATGGTTAACACATCTGCCTAAGAGGCAATAGAGCACAGGTTCGATTCCCAGTAAGGGTATGGCTAGCTAAATAGCTTGAAATAGATCTATACTAGTCTCCCTTTATTTATTTATCAGCATAAATATAACAAATATATATATATATATATATATATGTTTTATTTGTGCTGATAAATAAATAAAGGGAGACTTGCTAGCTGATGAGAGCTAAATAGCTAAATACCTCCCATAATTGGGGGTTACCAGGGGTTGTAAAAATCTTATATATATATATTATATATATATATATATTTTACTAATATATATTACTATCATCATACCTCAATCTTCAAATGACTATAATTGTTTTTACGTCCCTTTATATAAAATATTCCAAAAGTTAAAGCAAAATCACATGATGGCATTTTGTTATCTATTTTCAATATTATCCAGCAACATTATATCTTTATAACACGTTCTAAAAAAAAATTAATAATGTTTAATAACAAAGTTTCTAGACCTCCTTTCTTAATCACTGTTTACAATTTATATCCAATTTCCTTTTTATCATGTTAATACAAATATTACATTATTAAGATTATCAATCATTTATTTAACAATATCCATCATCATTTCATTTTTTTTCTTTTTTTTTCTTTTTTTTGTCTTAGTTTAACTAAATGATCACCATTTAGAATTTATACCAAATTTCCTCTTATCAAACCAATACATATGTGTACATTGTTATCATTATCAATTATTTATCTAATTACAGTGTATATCCATTATCACTTCATTTTAAACTAATTAGAGCATTAATTACATTTAATTACATTTGACTAATATTTTGTTATTAGTTTTCATATCTCAACCTGTGTCTTTCCAGTAATAGTCCAGTCTTATGTCTTTTGCCATTTGTGGAATTAGGCTTCTGGTTATTTCCTTAATCAAATTTGTGTGGACTTCTCTTTGCAACTTATTGCTTTTTACATGTCTTGTAAAATCTAGAGACCCTCCATAAGCTTCTATAATCAGCTTAGTTATCAGTAGTGCTTTTGTCAAAGTTTCTCTCCTTGAATCCATCAATTCTTCTCTTTTTTTTCTTCTATACCTTGAAATCTGGGGTACAGGTCCTTTCCATCTATCTTCCCTTTCCATGTTCCACTCTTTCCATCTCCAACCATACTCATTTCACTGTCAGTATTCACAATTATCTTGCCTTTGTTCATTTTTCCCTTGGGTTTTTAGGACTCTAACCTCCACTTTTTCCATTTGCTGGATATCTTCAATTTTTCCATCGAATTTTACTGCATTACAATATATATTTTCCAATCTCTTCTCAATTCTCTCTGTTGTTTCTAATAATTTTTGAATTTCAAACATAATCTGTTGTAATGTTATGGTTTCTTTTTGGTGTTGTGCAATTCTTCCAACTAATAAACACTGCCACTCTAGTTTCAAAACAAGGTTTTGTTTTCACTTCTCTCCAGCTTCAAAAGAAGCATCCAAAGAGCACCTGTATAAACAACCCATGCTCTTCTCCTTATCTCTTCTGTAAACAAACTGAAGCCTTTGAAATGCAAAGTTAAAATGATCAAAGAGAAAAAAGAAAAAGCAATATTTCCAGGACTCAACCTCCAACCTCCAAATGGCAATGTTACTTCTTTTTCCTCTGATGTTACTACCCTCATTATATTCCTTTTATATTCCAGGCTTAAAAGAAATAAAATTCTTAAATGGAGCAAAATAAAGAGAAAAAACCCATCCAAAACAATATTATAAAAATAAAGAAAAAGATTTAATCCATAGGTAAAAAAAGAAATAGAAGAAGAAAAACCAATACTTTCACTTTAAAAAGTAGGAAATATTTGCAAAACTTCCATCCATTAAAAAAAGGATAACATACTGTCCAATATAGCTTAATTTCACTGCTTATTTTCTTTTCTTTGCAAATTTAATTTAGCTTTGGGTTTTTGGGGGGCAGTCTCTTTTATAACAATAAAATTTCCTCACCAGACGGACACACTTTCTCTTTCTACTTTCTTCCTGTTACGAAGCTGTCCCAACTTTAGCAGCTTTTGGCTGCACTTTTGTCGCTGTCAAGAAGAGATTCTCTTGAATCAATCAGGGAGTTCCTGAGATCAACAAGATGTACTCTTCCCTGTCACTGTCTCTTAGGGAGAAAGCAGCCCTTGTACTGGCAGGAAGGGAGACAGGAGCTGATATTGCATGGGTACAAGATGCGATCTCGGAGCTCCGAGATCGCAGTCGATTTTTTTTTGCTGCTGGACGGTCGTTTTGGGCCTAAACCATCCCGAAAATATGTTGACAGGGAATCAGCTATCTATTCTTGTCTTTGCTGTAGATTTAGTACTGATGTCTTTTTTAATTGCCTACATTTTAAAAAGGTCAGTGATATATCAAAAAGTAGACATTCTTTGATTAAAATGTATATATTTCATCATTTTCTTAGATTGCATTGTTTTAATAAGCTCCTTAATCCTTATTTTTAAACAGAAAAGCAAAATATAAATATTAGATCAATCAAATCCTATCACATTATTATATGTTAGCATATTTCCTGATCCTGCTGTATCTATTAGCAAAATCTAATGTTAATTCCCACTCAACTTTTAAGAATTTCTTGGATTCCTCACTGAGAACGAATAAAAAGGAAATAATTAAGAAAATTGAAGCTTCTGTTCTGAGTAGCACAACTGTAGCAGGACAACAGAAAACAGATGTCAATTATTTGCCAATGGATGCTGTAGAACAGAATATTTTATGACATTTACTTTGCCTTTGTGGAGCTGAAATGTGTGTTAGAGAAACACACGGTCTGTTAAACATTACTGATCCATAATTTCTCAAATAGAAAAAGTTGGAGGAATCGTTTATTTATTTATAGCATTTATTGGCCACATAGCTTATCACAGGGTAACTCTGAATGGCTTACAATAATAAAAATCATGAGATACATTTTGGATTTCTTTGCATTGTTGACTAAGATTCTATGAAAATAGAATCTTGAAAGCTAGGATTTCAACTCAGAAGGAAATTTGGATATTGCCCTTGATATTTGAAATAGCTTACTTCTGTATGAAAACTATTCTAACTGATACATATTGTGAAAATCTTTTCCCACTAGAGGATTTAAGAAAACATTCTGCATCATTGCTTAGACAAATTATTATCCACAAAGAATTGAAATCATAGTTGCCAATTCTTTAGCAGGTCAGGCTTCATATGCATCAAGATCTTCTCAAAAATTTAGAATGTATCAGATTATTATTACATTAGAATAATGTATCAGAATAGCATGTGAAAAACTTATTAGTAGTAGTATAAGTATTATATCAAATATAATTGGATGCATAAAGATAAAATATTTCATATCTGCTAACGCCTAAGAATCAGAAGGTGGCGGTTTGATTGTACTATGCATTGTGTACCATATAAAATATTTCTTCTTTTCCACTTCTCTTTCTATACTATCCTCACTGCTTTCATTCTCCAACCCTATAGGGACATATTATAAAACCAGACACTATAACCAAGAAGACATTTCCTTACAGTTAGAACAATTAATCAATGGAACAACTTCCCTCCAGAAGTTGTAAATGCTCCAGTGCTGGAAGTTTTAAAGAAGAGATTGGATAATAATTTGTCTGAAATGGTATAGGTTTTCCTGTCTAAGCAGGGGGCTGGACTAGAAAATCTCCAAGGTCCCTTCCAACTCTGTTATTCTACTATTAACTGAAACAGTTTTTGTCATTGTGAAAACAGAAAACAAAACAGAACAAAAATACACCCAAATGATGAATGAGAGCTAATTGGAACTAAAGCATACATCACTGACCAGTGTATCCAAACTCCCTACAAACTTTTTCTTCACCTGCTATAGACAAACCTATTTTATCAATAATATTAGTAGTTGGTGATCTTTTAGTTCAACTATATTTTTTAGGAGCACTATATATCAGGGTGTCCAACTCAAAGAACCGACCCATGGGGTGCCTAGATCTGACCCATGGGGCCATGCTGGAAACAGCACACCACAGGCCCACAGTGCTTCAAAACAGAGCTCAGGACGGCCACGTGTGACCTCGCAAGCTCCATTTTCACTGGCAGAAAGTTGCCATCCCAGCCAAAAATTGAGCTTGGGACCTCGTTTTCACTAGCAGAGCACTTGGGCCATCACAGGCATTCCCCGTCAAGTGTGACTTCAAACTGGCCATGCTAAAAGCATCCCCAGAGGAAGTATTATTATGAGGAATGAGTAAAATATTTTTTTTCAATAAAGGAAATGGTTTAGCAAACCTTTAGTGCCTTAGAAAAGGCCAACTGGGTTGGGAACCTCTATATTTCCAGGCCAGATGCTTCTACAGAAAATGCAGCACTCCTGGATCCAACCAGTTGAGATGTATCTGGGTGCTATGAATGCCAAATTGCAGGTATGGTCAATTCCTGAAATTCTGCTATTTATTAATTTATTTTTATATAAACTTGATAATTGCTTTGTGCTTGCCAGTACAGATGCCTTATGCAAGACCAAAGCTGCATAGTTTTCTAGGCCAGTGTTTCTTAATTGACCAACTTTATGATGTGTGGACTTCACCTCCCAGAATTTTACAGCCAACCTGCTGTAGCCTGACTTTTGAAGCTAAGGCACCTTTCAGGGGCCTTTGCAACATTTTTTTTAAGCATATGCATGGTTTATTGTAGGCGTATCCAGAAAGTAGTCCTAATTGAAGATGAGAGTTTTCAAAGGTGACATGTATTGAGAAGAATTTGTCATCCTTGTCAGAATTGCCATCTGTAGTCAGTGAAAAGTGTTTTTAAATTACCAGAACTTTGTAATAATTGCTTTTTGATGGCAGCTATGCTCTCTTTTCCAATGCTGTGGATAAAATGAGTACTTTTGGAGTGTCTGTGTGCTTGCTTCTTAGCTATTTCACTGTCTAGAAACTTGCTGTTTACCACACCATACCTGTAACTGCCATTCATAGCTAATAGCAAATTAGGTATAGCAGCACTACCACCAAACAAAATCCAAAATCCACCACCCCCACTCCCAAAAAAAGAAACAAAAAAGCTCTCTGTTCTGCTTATTCCTAAATTACATGCACTGGATCAACAACTCATCATCAAATCTTGCAAAGGTTTTTGTTTTTTTTTACTTCCCCGTCACACAATGTTTTACTTCATAAACCCCACTATGGAGTACTGAGAATGTTTCATACACACAAAACAAGGTGTTTTTTCTTGTCTTTTCCAGATACTTCTGTAAACTGAATGTTGTCTTCTAATGCCTTTTGTTGTATTTGTTTTTTGGAGGAAATAATAAAATTTAAAAAATAAAATTCTATTTTTGATAAGAAAGGAGCTTGATTAGAGTATTTAAGCCATTTCTGGTAATACAATGAAAAGCAAGACCCTAAATTAAACACTGAAGCCAACTTTGAAAATAAAATGATATTTTAGTTAAGAAAAGAGCTTAATTTCTGTTTTGAAGCATCTATTTGGAATAAAATGCTATTTTGGAGAAGGAAGGACTTTCACACCCTTTCTTCAAGTCATTTTTCAATATATACACATATATATATATAGATTGATTGTTTATGTCAATCAAGTCATTTCTGACTCCTAGCAATCACATATAATTTCAGCCAAGTCATTTGTGCCTTTAGTGAGAACTTGGGGTTGATTTGTTTGATGATGCATTTGTTCATTTTCTTGGCTGTCCATGATATTATCAAGAGTCTCTTCCAACATCAATATTCTTCCTACCCCGCTACTTTAAAAGTCTAACTTTCATTTCCAAAAGGTGTCACAAGGAATACGATAGCTTGCATGGTTCTGATCTTTGTAGTTACAAAGGTGTTGTACATCTGTTTGTCCTTGAAAAGCATCCAGAAGCTCTAGTTGTTTCAAAATGCAGCAACCAGCATGAATTTTTTGGTGACGCATGTGTCACCTCTCCTGTGTAGCTGCATTTGTGTGCACATGTGTCACCTCTCCTGTGTAGCTGCATTTGTAAGAGTTTGTTAGAGCAATCACATTCAGAAAACACACACAAGTAACTGATTCAGCAGGAATCATTAATTTCTCTTTATATATAATACAACACGTGAAGTAAATATACAATACCAAAAACAGGTTTTCCAACATTATAGTAAATACAAGCAAACATAGCCAGAGGACATAACAGTTTCCTTTTCAGTTCAGAGCAACAGACTAGCATGCAGCTTTAGTACAAAAGTTAACTTAAGCCACTCCAGGCTCCTAGCTGTCTCCAGCAAATTGTCAGCCTTCGCTTTGCTACTGCTTTGGCTGCCATTCAAATGGGGAGGGGGGGCATGGTATTTGGGAGGGGAATCATTGTTGTGCTGGAGGAAGATTCTAGATTTTGAACTGACCACTTTACTGCGCATGTGGAGGAGGAGTGTTTCCCGCCAAGGCCAATGGCCCAGCATTCCATCCTGGTGATGCCTTTCGACGTAATCTCACACCTGACATTTGGGAGAATTATGATTGGACTGTATATGGGATGCCAAGGGGAGGGGAATGAATTATACAATATATTATTCGCTTTCGCGCCTAAATAATCAGACTTAGCTTAGCTTAGCTTCTATTCATTTATAATTAGTAAAAGTACACTTGATTTCAACAAATGGAGTCCGGTGGTTTTCTTTCTTGATTTGTGAATGAAGAAGGGCTGACAAGCTAAGTCTGACTTTCACCCCACCCGGAGCTACAACCTACTGAAGGGGGTGTCCTCACAAGAAGAAAAGAAATGTCTTTGCAAGTGAGTAACCAAGAGGAAACTGAGGGGGCTATGGCAGAACCATCTTTAACTGAAAGGCTGGCTGGACTAAGTATGGAAAAGCCTGCTGTTCGTCCCCAATGGACTTTGGGTGTGGGACAAAAAGAGGAGTTGGAGGAGTTGGATGCTGGAGTCACAAGTGGGAGACCAAAGAAAAAGTCAGTGGATTGGGGTGCCGCTGGGGAAGAGGATTACAAGCTGTCCCACGCCATGAGGCTCCTCGAGGAAGCTTGGTCTGAACGCAAAAGCCGTGAAAGAGCCATGGAAAGGGAGCAGGCTGAAGATCTTGAGCAAAGGTACTCAATGCATAGGTTAAGGGAGGGTGAAAAAGCCGAAGGGGGTTGGGGGCAAGAAAACCCAGAACCAGCCTCCCCCCCTCCAGCTAGGGCCGCTCAAAGAGTAGGGGGGGCAGGCGATGCCAAATGGCAAAAGTCCCTCCCTTAACTGTAAAATATGATGATGACCCCCAGACTTTAGGGTTGTTTATCATTCAGGTCTGGAATTATATGGAAATATATGGACCTGATTTAGAAACTGATGATATGAAACTAAGGATGGTCTCAATGTCCTTGGAGAAAAAAGCAGCTGAATGGATGGTGGGCCTACACAAATGCAATTCCCCTCTCCTGAGGAATTTTAATGACTTTATGGCTACAATGAAGAGGAGTTTGATGACCCGCTGATCGAGAGACGCGGGCAGGTGAAATTTATGGCCCTGAAACAGGGAAATAGATCGGTAGCAGATTATGTCCAGGAATTTCAACAGTTGTCAGCCTATATGAGGGGGTGGTCAGAAGACGCTTTATTGGATCAGTTCGCTGAGGGATTGAATGAAAAAATATACCAGCAATGCATTAACAGGCACCTTCCCCGCCGGGTGACTGCTTGGTATGAACACGCAGCAGATGTTGAGTTGGATTTGGCCAGGCTTAAATGCATGAAAGAGGGAGAAGCAGAGAAATCCCCTCCCCAGCAGCTCCAAAAGCCTCCTCTGCCCCAGAAGCGAGGGAAAAGGAAGCTTTGCCAGCAAAACCAAGCCTTTCACGTGCTTCTGCTGCGGAAAGGAAGGCCATCGCACCATGAATTGCTGAGTAAAAATGGCTCAGACCGCTCCACCCCCTCCCCGAAGAGAGGGAAGAGCAAGTAAGGCCCCAGGCAAGAAGAGACAGGCTGTGTGCGCCGCTGAAAATGTTCCCCAGCATTTCCAGCTGGAGGAGGAGGGAGGCGTTAGTTCCAGTTCATCTGACGAATCAGATGAGGAACAATCTCATCGTTGGGTAACTTCAAACAAAGGCCCCATGCTTATCCCAATTGAACTAAGAATGCCACCTTCTGGCGCGACTGAAAAACTTTTATCTCTACTGAATTCGGGTTGTTCTCGCTGTATGATAAGTCCAGCAATGGTGGAAAAATTTGGCTTGAAATTGAGAACTTTGAAACCCCCTATTTTTTTTCCAAATTGATGGTTCTATTGCGGGAGGGAGTCTCCTGCTCATTTTTCTACTGAGCCCTTACAGATGAAAATGGGGACCCACCAAGAATTAATCAATTTTATTGTGGCACCTGGGATGGACCGGCCCCTTATTTTGGGACTCCCCTGGCTTCGTAAATGGAACTCTCGCATTAACTGGAGGAAGGGGTGGTTACGCATTCGCACTAGCGCAACCTTGTTTCGAGGTTCGCAAGATTTTGGACTCCCGTAAATGCCGGAATTGTATCCAGTACTTGGTGGCTTGGAAGCATTTTCCACCCTCTCATGCCAAATGGGTGGACAGGTCCCATGTTCGGGCCCCTAAATTGCTCCGCCAGTTCTATTCCACTTATCCTGACAAGCCCTGATTTGGCCTGTTTCCTGACAAAATTTTCTCTCTCTCTTCCTCTCCCCTTTTCCCTTTTTTTGTGTTTTGTTGTTTGTCTGTTTGTTTTGTTTTGTCGTTCTGCAGGTTTGACCACCTTTTTCTGGAGGAGGATCGGATGTCAGCCTCCGCTTTGCTACTGCTTCAGCTGCCATTGAAACGGAGAGGGGGGCATGGTATTTTGGAGGGGAATCATTGTTGTGCTGGAGGAAGATTCTAGATTTTGAACTGACCACCTTACTGCGCATGTGGAGGAGGAGTGTTTCCCGCCAAGGCCAACGGCCCAGCATTCCATCCTGGTGATGCCTTTCGATGTTATCTCACACCTGACATTTGGGAGAATTATGATTGGACTGTATATGGGATGCCAAGGGGAGGGGAATGAATTATACAATATATTATTCGCTTTCGCGCCTAAATAATCAGACTTAGCTTAGCTTCGCTTCTATTCATTTATAATTAGTAAAAGTACACTTGATTTCAACAAATGGAGTCCGGTGGTTTTCTTTCCTGATTTGTGAATGAAGAAGGGCTGACACAAATACTGTTTCAGTTCCAAACAGTCCCCATTGGCTGACCTGTTGCCATGTCTATGCCAGTCTATGAATATTCATACTTCAGCAGCATTGCTTTCCAATTTGCTTTTGAGTGCAATTCAAAGGGCTCATTGTCATCTGTAAAGCTTGACTCTGTGTAGTTGATGGTTGGGATGGGTAAGAAGGGGGAATTATTGCTTTTAAAAAAAAATCTATATGCTGTTCTTATTGTTTCTAAGCTGTCGAGAGTTGCTGTGAGTGAGAAGTGGCCATATAAATGTCCTAAATAAATAAATATTAAATACAATAAATACTTAGGTGTATTTGATTTTTTTTTCCAAATGCAAAATAGAACAAGATATATGTGCATCTACATACACGTACGCAGATCAGAAAGCCCTCTCAATCAATTATTTAAAATGGGTATTATTTAAAATGGGTGCTGAAGAGTCAAAGTAGGGACCAGTCTAATTTCTGAAGAGATGATGTTCCAAAGAGAGAGAACCACAATGGACATAGTATTACAAAAAACAATCCCATTGTTTCTATAATGGAAGGGAGAAGATGACTTAGCACTTAAAGACATTGAGTTTTTCAACTGGAAAGCTGACAATCAAGGTTTGAGATCTGCACAACAGGGTCACCTCCTGTTACTTGGTCCCACTCCTGCCCACCTAGCAGTTTAAAAGCATGAAACTGCAAGTAGATATTGTGTTTCCCGAAAAATTCGACCTACCCCCAAAACAAACCCTAGCCTGATTTTCACGTCTGCACCTAATATATGTCCTACCCCCAAAATAAGTCCTAGTTAAGAACTGCTCACCATCTGGATGTTTAAGGTGGGAGGGGCACAGGCATAAAAATCAAGCTAGGGCAGGAATGTGGTGGAACTTTCCCTTGCATCCCATACATGCTTCCTTTAGGGCTGCCACAGCCAAGTCTGTGAAATCCCCTAGAAGGATGAGGCAGGAGGCATCTGAGGTAAGTTAACACAACCGTTTATTAACAGAGCAGTCACAAGCAAGAACAGTAGTAGACAGGGACCTCCTCCCTGCTTGACAGCTATTTATACAGAGCTGTCAAGCAGGGAGGCCAATAGCCATGTGTTTGACAGCCCACGCTCAGCCATGGTGCGCTGGAGCCAATCAGGCGCGCCTGGCTGTTGCCGGGCTGTCATTCGTAAGAGCGAGGACTAAACAAAGTCTTCTATGCCTCAACACTTGTGCCACTGCCCAATTTCTTCTGAAGCCCCTTGTGGCTGTAGGATGCCACATGGCTTGATCTGACACTGCCACTGCTTGAGTGCACAATGACACAATGTGCCATACAGCCTCCTGCTGTGAGAGGCAGCACCAATGTGATGAACCATTTGGCATCCAGCTGTGAGAAGTGCCACTGGTGCCCTGAGCCTTGTGACAATCTGCCATGAGTGGCAGCACCAGCGTGCCAAGCCATGCAGTGTCCTGCTGCTCACAGCACCACTGGTATAATGAGCTTTGTGGCATTCTGCTGTGAGTGGCCACAAGCATCTGCAGAAGAAGTCAGACAGTGGTACAATAGGTGTTGAAGTATGAGAGGCATGGCTGCAGTAGTCCTAAGGTAAGTGGGGAAACATGGGTAGAGAGGTTATGGTTTTTTTTTTTATGGTTTTATTGGGATTTATATGCCGCCCTTTTCCCTGAGGGGACTCAGGGCGGCTTACAACCACAGGGGAGGGGAAGTGCAAGGTCAAAACAAAACAATTGGTGAACAAAAGAAAATTAATAAAACACAACTTTCATTCAGCAATCAAACACTCGGGCGGGTGATTGGAAACCTATTCCCAGGCCTGCTGGGAGAGCCAGATCTTGAGGGCTGCGCGGAAGGTCTGGATCGTGGTGAGGGTGCGGATCTCCATGGGGAGCTCGTTCCATAGGGTCGGGGCAGCAACAGAGAAGGCTCTCCTCCGTGTGGTCGCCAGTCGGCATTGACTGGCTGATGGGATTCGGAGGAGGCCTAGTCTGTGCGATCTAATTGGTCGGTTTAGGGAGGTAATCGGCAGAAGGCGGTCTCTCAAGTACCCAGATCCACTACCATGGAGTGCTTTAAAGGTGGTCATTAGTATCCTGAAGCGCACCCGGAGACCAACAGGTAGCCAGTGCAGCTCGCGGAGGACAGGTGTAACGTGGGCGAACCGAGGTGCGCCCACTATCACTCGCGCGGCTATACTTTGGTCAGAAGTAACAGCATTTCCTGCACCTGCAGCATATTATCATGCTGGTCACATGACTACAGAAGTGTCTTTGGAAAATGCTGGCTTCCTTGGCTAAAAAACAGAGATGAATCAAACACAATTGGAAAGAGGAAACCTTCACCTTTAAAAAAAAAGGTATACAGAATGATATCCCATTGGGAAACAAGGAGAAGAGATCCAATGAAGGAAGCAGCCAGATTAAATGGACTTTAGGCCTAATTAGACTCCCTAATTTCTTGGGATATAATGGCAGGAGTGGGAAGAATATACTTTAATTCTCAATAGATTTGGTTTGGTTTGGTTTGGTTGCGTTTATTTATAGGCCGCCCTTTTCCCTAAGGGGACTCAGGGCGGCTAACAACTTATGGGAGGGGAAGACATACAATAACATAAAAATACAATATATAACTAAGATCAAACAACATTCATTCAATATTCGGGCGGGGGCAAACTATGGTCTTTACCCCCAGGCCTGGCGGGATAGCCAGATCTTGAGGGCTGTGCGGAAGGTCTGAAGGGTGGTGAGGGTACGAATCTCCACGGGGAGATCGTTCCAGAGGGTCGGAGCTGCTACAGAAAAGGCTCTCCTCCGCGTAGTTGCCAGCCGACACTGGCTGGCAGATGGCACTCGGAGGAGGCCTAATCTGTGGGATCTTATGGGTCGAGAGGAGGTAATTGGCAGAAGGCGGTCTCCCAAGTACGCAGATCCACTACCATGAAGGGCTTTATAGGTAGTAAGAAGCACCTTGAAGTGCACACGGAGGCCAACAGGTAGCCAGTGCAGCTCGCGGAGGATAGGTGTTATGTGGGCGAACCGAGGTGCACCCACGATCACTCGCGCGGCCGCATTCTGGACTAGCTGAAGCCGCCGAATGCTCCTCAAGGGCAGCCCCATGTAGAGCACATTGCAGTATTCCAGCCTAGAGGTCACGAGGGCGCGAGTGACTGTTGTGAGAGCCTCCCGATTCAGGTAGGGTCGCAACTGGCGCACCAGGCGAACCTGGGCAAATGCCCCCCTGGTCACAGCCGACAGGTGGTGATCAAAAGTCAGCTGTGGATCCAGGAGGACTCCCAAGTTGCGAACCCTGTCTGAGGGGTGTAAATTTTGACCCCCCAGCCTGATCGTTGGTACACTAGCCAAATTTTTGGGAGGGAAACACAACAGCCACTCGGTCTTTTCTGGGTTGAGTACAAGCTTGTTAGCCCGCATCCAGTCCCTAACGGCTTCAAGACCCCGGTTCATCACGTCCACCGCTTCATTGAGTTGGCACGGGGCGGACAGATACAGCTGCGTATCGTCCGCGTATTGGTGGTATCTTATCCCGTGCCTCCGAATGATCTCGCCCAGCGGTTTCATGTAGATGTTAAATAGTACGGGGGACAGGACCGACCCCTGCGGCACCCCATATGATAGGGGCCTCGTGGTCGATCTCTGACCCCCGACCAACACCGACTGCGACCTGTCCGAGAGGTAGGAGGAGAACCACCGTAAAACGGTGCCTCCCACCCCCACCTCCCGCAGTCGTCGCAGAAGGATACCATGGTCGATGGTATCGAAAGCCGCTGAGAGGTCGAGGAGAACCAAGATGGAGGCATAGCCTCCATCCCTGGCTCTCCAGAGATCATCGGTCAATGCGACCAAAGCGGTTTCTGTGCTGTAACCAGGTCTGAAGCCGGACTGGAAGGGGTCCAGGTAATCGGCTTCCTCCAAGGATTTGCAAGATTCTGTTAATGAAAGCTTACAGTAAGATAGAATGATCATATGCGACCATGCTTCTTGTCTGAACACTATCATTAGCCTGTCAATTTCAAAACATTTTTATTATAATTCATAACAGTTAAAATCCAGATTAAAATCCACTATTTTATATTGCAGCTACAAAATGTTTGACCTTGAACTAAAATAATTTGAGTAAGATTTGAATCCTAGTCAAATTAGAACAATTCTAAATAAAATAGTAGACAAATTTATTTATGGTCTTGCAAAGAAGGAAGAGTGGAAATGATTGCCTAAACCTTGGTAGGAATTCTAGACACCTGACAAAAGGAACATGTGTCTTCCTTTTTGTCCTCATGTCCTTCATCTAGGAGGCAAAGCTTTAATAATCAAATAGCATCCAGTCTTTAGAATGTATTTTTTGTTTTTGTTTTGGGTTGCTTTTACAACAGTACACATTCAATCTTTCATGCATTGGGACCTCATAAATTGGCTGATTCTTTCCTTCCCTCCTCCTTTGACAGACTCAGTAGCCTAGATTTGTATTATTTAACTTATTTCCAAATTCTGTGAGAAATGATGTGTCAAGAAATGATATTTGTAAGTGGCACCCAAAGGGCCACCTTATCCTTCTGGAATAGCTTCTAAGCTGATTTTCAAGAGACTCCTATTCTTTTAGCCTTCCAGAAAGCTGGAAAGACTTAACACTGGGTTAGGATCAGCACTGAATTTGAAGGATTAGGATATTTATTATTGCTCTGCTTTTATTCTTGTTTTTGTTCATTGTGAGCTGACTAGGATCACTATGCAAAATAGGCAGCCGTATTAAAGTAAATTAATAAATAAAGCTCATGGACTAATACAATAAATCAGGAAAGTAATTGTCTTCAAGAGTAAACGTTACAAACCGAAGGCACTAAAGCTTGCATCAAGATACAGAATGCAATGTCAGAATTTTGTAGGGTTAGATTCTTTTTTTCTTTCTTCCCAAGCAGGAAATGGGTGGAACAATACAGCTGATCAAATTAAATCACCATGTCCTCCAAGGGACACAAAAGGACATGTTAACTCCAAAAGGCAGGTAGTATCATGGGATAACCATATACTAAATTATAGTGAAAACTGACCATTGTTTAGAATCATTACTGTCTAAAGTACACTATTTTGTGATTCAATTGACTTGTAAGTGGATACCTGTCATCTCTTGTCAGCACAAGAGTAATGTTCAACTGGAGAACAGAGAAGAGTGAAGCAAAAACAACAACAAAAAAGGGGGGTGTCAATGCTTACAAAGTCTAATAGAAGGTTTTTTCTCTATATCGCCCTGACGAGCTAGCAGACTGGAACGCACCAGCAATTGATTGTAGGCTGTAGGAATGCTAACTTCTTGATAAACATTCTGCATATGCCCTGTATCTACAGAAAAACATGACAGTTTTTTTATCTAAGAATAAATATAATAGTAATATCTCTATGAATAATTTCAGAAATATTATTAAAATTGCTATTTATGTTAACAAATAGTTTTAGAAAATTAGTAAAAATGCACAAGTGCATTAAAGAAAGGGCAAATTTGGGTCTTTATAATTGTATATATTGAAGCACGAAACAGTTGCTTGAAAATCAGACAATTTCTCCTGCTGAAATCCTGTGAGGTGGGCTGGTTTTTACTTTTCTTTTTATAGTACCTTTGTTTTAGTTTGTACAATTTGGCTGTTCCATGCCTAATGGTCTACTTAGTCCAAGATATTTTAGGGAGACATTGTTTTAAGAGTTCTTGGATTTATGCACTCCAGCAGTATATACAGTATCTTCTTCTCCATTTTTTGTCAGACACTTCTGAGTCCAATGGAACCAAAAATTAACCATTGGCTTCAAGATATCCTGTGAATTTCCATGTCTGAGGTTATTTCCATATACATATTTGAAGTACTCCACCTAGCTACACTTTCTTAATATCAATAACTGAATTGATTGGTTGGTTGAATGATTAGATTTATACCCTGACTTTCATTCAAGAGTTTAATGAGACATACAAGTGACTTCCTCTGTCTATATGGCCTTATAGTGGATGTCTGTAGATAAATTGGGATTACAAAGACCACCCAAATGTACTCAGAAGGCTTCCAACTGAGGCTTATCCAGAGTTTGGACTAGAACCTGGTTCTCCCTTTTCCTAAGTCAATACCTTATTTACTACATCAAAAAAAATGTAATTCAATTTATTGCTAGATTTATCTCAAGCATGCATAGAAATTATATATAATGTTATATGGATCTTTCCTTTTGTTATGCATATTTCACTGATTATATTATCATTGCTATATTTTTTAAATCTGTATTGAAATAGAAAAAGCCCTGCTTTTCTATTTATACTCATTCCTTTGCCAGGTATATGTATGGATAAGTGTGTTCTTAATTATATATTTGAAACAAGCAGGTATTTTCTGGAATAGCTTCTCCTTAGTCACTACCAGTAGACATTTACCAAATTGTCAAAATTGGCTAAGTCATTTTTTCTCTATTCTTTTGTTTTATACCCATGAATGTCACTAATAAAATAATTACTTCTACACTTCCACTTCTATGCATCATTATCATATTCAAACATCATCATCTCAATAAAGATCAGTACTAAGTAAGTTAAAATAACTCAAGTATAATATAATATAATATAAAATATAATATACTTTATGTTATATATTATAAATATATAACATACAGTATATTTATGTTTAACAGTTTAATAGTTTATTAATGGTGTGCTTCTACTAACAAATTTAAATATAATGTAGCATTATGTCTAAGATCCTGTAGAGCATGGATCCTCCAACTATGGCCTGCAGCCCACATGCGGCCCACCAAAGCCATTAATCTGGCCCAAGCAGGACCATGAAGTTGCCCCACCCACATTGCCCCACCCACTCTTCAGCCAAGTGCAGGACTTACCTTTGCAAGCCCCACAGGCTGGAACTGAAAGGTAAGACCAACAATTTTGGCCTGCAGAATACTTCTGGAAGTGGGGGGAGAGTGAAAAATGGGGTGCACAGATGCCCCCAGGAGGCAAAAATGGCCTGTTTTTCACTCGCTCCAAAAGGAAGATAAAGAGAGATAAATAGACAAGGAGAGGGAGGGATGGAGGGATGGAGAGAGAGATGGGGGGATTGGATTGATTGATTTCTCAAGCTCCTTGGGGCTGAGAAGAATTGCTGCAAAACTGAATTTCTGAAGTGGACTGCTAGACTTCTTAACAACTGAAAAAATGATCTAGTAAAAAGAAAAGGCAACCAAAAGAGCAACCATAAAGAAGAAAAGGAAGCTTTTGTAATTTACTATCTTTACTTTTTCCATATGCCGTGATCACCATTAAATGGATCTATAGTTCTTCTGCCCATCACAGCTTAGCTTTGGTGAATAGAGACTTTCACTTAATGCTTGTCGGTAAGATAGAGGAGGCATAAACCATGTTGTTTACATTTCAACAATTAGGATCCATATGCAATGTGTAGGACAACACTAGCAATACACATCAGTAAAATAAGCTTTAAAAGACACTCAGAATAAATGTTAAAGGAATTTCTAAATCATTAAATAGAAAAATAGATGCTTGTTTCAAAGGAAAGAAAATTCTGAAAAAAAATTAGAGAGATTTTGGCATAGCCACAATGCTTGCTGCTACCTCTCCTAATGTAACTTTGAAGTTGGATTTAGTTGGACCTTTGGGGCTATATTAAAAGTTAAGAAACAGCCTGTAACTCTAGCTATAACTTTTTCTTGTCCCCATTACTCAGGACATATATGGACCCATGCAAAGTGTATAACCTATTACCTAATTTGGCCTACTCTTGTTGTTCTTTGAGAGGAGAAAACATGAAAGTAATCATTCCAGCTGCAACTATCAAATTCATTGGATCTCATTGCATGGAAGTCACATGTTTCTTCCTCTAAATTCACAGTTCTATTAACACCACACAAGCTTTTGTGTTAATTAAAGAATTGGTATTTAGAGCTATCACTTTTGGTACTTTCCTTCTGTGCCACTGTTTTATTCATGGCTATTTTAGACCATGCCACTATTTTATTTATTCAATAAATATATACATATTAATTAATTAACCAAAAGCTTTCATTGTGCTATTTAAAATTAGAAGGGAGAAAATAAAAGAAAGTAAGCTCAGGGTGATTCATGCTAATCAATACAGAAGGAAAAAAGAAAAGAAAAATAGGAGTACCTTGGATACTTGTGTGATTTTATTTTTTGGAATTTCCTTTTCTGATAGGAATATCTGTATTCCTACCTTAAAGAAGAGCATATATAATATTTTTTTATCATTTTCAACTATCCTTGATTTAACTTCCACCCTTCAAATAGGTAAATATATTTCCATTACATTAGTAAAAAATATGAAGGAAGGAGAGGGACAGCAAAAACAATCTTAAGAGATAAAAAAATATTTTTCTTCTTTGAAATTTCAAAACATATAATGTTTCATGTATCTCTTTAGTATATGTATTGGCTTTTTCCAAATGGGACCTCTAGGTGGCTTGAAATGGTAACCAGTGGGTATTTTGCTGTTTGAGATTTCTAGACTTAGAAGACTTAGAATAACTTTATTGTCACTTTGAATGTACACTAATTAGCATACATTAAATGAAATTTCACTGCATACAGCTCTCAAAGGGTCGCCACCTCCAATATACACTATATAAACATGACAAAATAAATATAAATACAAAATACAAAATTATGCATATATCCATATATATTATATGATGCAGAAAAACAACACAGTCTAGTCCAGATGTATACATGTACATGGTGAGAGAAATGAATCTTGCAAGTTTACCAGATGGTCATAGGGAACAAAGCTGTTACAGAATCTGGTAGTCCTGCTAGAAATACTTTGAAGCAACAGAAACAGATCATGAAGTGGCTGTGTGGTCTCTAATGCTTTGAGCTTTATGCACATAGTGCTTATAAGCAGTATCCTGAATGACGGGATGGAAGCTTCCTATAATCTTCTCGGCTGTCCTTAACACTCTCTGAATGAACTTTCTTTATATAGACAGAATCAATGAAAACTTAAATGTGAAGACTCAAGAGGGCCTGTGAATCTGGGCAAGCTATAGTTGACCACTTAGTGGGCTTTGAAGATGATCAATGATGTGCAGACCATATTGGAAGATTCCTGCTGTACAGACAATAGAAATGGATGTCTGACCCAATATTATGAAATGTTTTACATTTAAATGTTTGGAATATGTTTGAAATACCAATTGTAAAATTTATGTCAATAGCGAATTGATCATTCATAGCACATTTTAGCCTCCTATATTTTTAGTTGAAATATTTCATCAACAGTATGATTTGGGCAAAAAAAATATAGCTCTGCAAAAAGATCCTTGCAGAATAAATGACTACAGATGTTTTGGACAGCAGGCTAAATGGAAAGGCACAACCAAAAGATTCTGGTTGTGCCTTACCATTTGTGCCTGCCAAAAATAAACCTGGAGGGAAAATCACTATCTTTGATTTGGCATTCAGTGTGGCATTTAGCGTGAGCAAAACTATCCAATAAATTTTCTGCAAGAAATATTTTAAAACAAAACAGAAATCTCCTTATTAGAAACTGCACTGACTATTCAACCCAATACAGTATATAATGATAGAAATTAAATAAGAAAATAAATTGAATAATTAATACAGCCTGATTCCATTTTGTTAACAGAAGCTGTACTCCTAAATACATATATCAGGCAGTAAACTTCCTTGGTGACAAGTGAACTCAATATCATATCTAAAATATATTTTGTTGTGAATAATATCCACTCCCAAGATACCACTTGAACTGTAGCTCTTTCCTCCCTTTTAATTTACAAAATAATACTTCGTTTTTCTTCCTTTGAAGAAAAACACTTCTGTGAATTGATCTTCTACTTAAAAAGTTACCTTACCTCTGTATAAACTAGGTGAGCAAGGACCCAATTGCTTTGAAGTTAATACCTCAATATATTTCTCTCTCCCAAGTAGTTTATTGGTGAAATAATGGACCTTTCTTTTTGTTTTCTTTTTTAAAATAATTGGTCTCATAGAAATGACCTAAAATCAAATTGAATTGAGTCCCTATTGTGAAGGGATAAGGGGAGAGTAGGGTTTAAGTATCTGCATGTTGATACAAAGGAATACAATCAAGGAGCAAATAACTTCCAAACTTCATCTTGGCAATTACATACAAAAGAAATAGAACATAAAATAATACGGTTGGAAAGGAGGTTTTCTAGTCCAATCCCCTGCCTAAGGCAGGAGACCCTATTCTAGTGGTGTCAAACTCAATTTCATTGACGACTGCATCGGGGTTGTGTTTGACCTCAGGAGGCCAGTGTGGGTATGGCCAGCTGAACATCACTTGTGTTGGGGCACCAGTGGAAGCCCGAGTGCTTTGCCAGCAAAAACAGGCTCTTGAGCTCGGTTTTTGACTGCGATGGCTTCCTGCAACCCTCTGCCAGTGAAAATAGAGCTCACACGGCCCTCCCAAGTTCCATTTTTGCTGGCAGAGGCACTGCAGGTCGCTCCTTCACTGTTTCCAGAGTGACTGCACAGGCTAGATCTAGCATGGGCCTGAGTTTGATACCCCCTCCCTATGCCATTCTGGACTTTATTTACACTTGATAAGATGGAAACAAGTAATCATAGAAAAAAATAACAGAAAGAAATAAATAGAGTTTGAAGGGACCCTGGAGGTACTCCAGTCCACACACCCCCAACCTAAGCAGGAGATCCTATATCATTTCTCCTTTCTAAACTAGTGTGGATACCTCCCAGTTTTCCTATTCAGTATAATTTTGGAATGTTGTTCTGATGGGCCAAGCAAAACCAATTTCTGGAAGAAGACTTTTTTTTCAGAATAGAGCTCGTAGAGATCTTAGAGGTCTTCTATTCCAATCCTTCTCAAGCATTTCAGACAAGTGACTGATAGGCCACTTCTTAAAAGCCTCCAGTGATGAAGCACACACACCTTCTGACAGCAAGTTGTTCTACTGATTAATTGTTCTCACTGTTAGGAAGTTTCTCCTTAGTTCCAGGTTGCTTCTCTCCTTGATTATTTTCCATACATTGTTTTTTGTTCTGCCTTCAGGTGGTTTGGGAAATAGGTTGATCCTCTCATCTTACATATTGCTATCATGTCATCCCTAGTTCTTTTCTCTAGAGTAGTCAAACCGAAATCCTGCAACTGTATTCATATGTTTAGTCTCCAGGCCTTTAATCATCTTAGTTGCTCTTCTCTGCACTTTTCCCCCCCAAAATCTCAACATCATTTTTGTAATATGGTGACCAAAACTGGATGCAGCATTCCAGGTGTCTCTTACTAAGGATTTATAAACTGCTACTAATGCTTCATTTTTTTAGACATTTAGACATTTATTACGATTTATAGGCCGCCCTTCTCCCTGAGGGGACTCAGGGCGGCTTACAATCACGGGAGGGGGGTGCAATAATACAAAACAAACAGTGAGTAAACAAGATAAATTATAAAACACCAACTTGCATTCAACAGTCAAGCAACACTCGGGCGGGTAATTTAAAAACTTATCCCCAGGCCTGCTGGGAGAGCCAGGTCTTAAGGGCTGTGCGGAAGGTCTGGATGGTGGTGAGGGTACGAATCTCAACAGGGAGATCGTTCCACACGGTCGGAGCTGCAACAGAAAAGGCTCTCCTCCGTGTAGTCGCCAGTCGGCATTGACTGGCGGATGGAATCCGGAGGAGGCCCAATCTGTGCGATCTTATCGGTCGAAGGGAGGTAATCGGCAGAAGGCGGTCTCTCAAGTACCCAGATCCACTACCATGGAGTGCTTTAAAGGTGGTCATCAATACCCTGAAGCGCACCCGGAGATCGACAGGTAGCCAGTGCAGCTCGCGGAGGATAGGTGTAATGTGGGCGAACCGCGGTGCGCCCACTATCACTCGCGCGGCTGCATTCTGGACTAACTGTAGTCGCCGGATGCACTTCAAGGGCAACCCCATGTAGAGCCCATTGCAGTATTCCAGCCTAGAGATCACAAGGGCTCGAGTGACTGTTGTGAGAGCCTCCCAGTCCAGGTAGGGCCGTAACTGGCGGACCAGGCGAACCTGGGCAAATGCCCCCCTGGTCACAGCCGACAACTGATGGTTAAAAGTCAGCTGTGGATCCAGGAGGACTCCTAGATTACGGACCCTATCTGAGGGGTATAAAATTTGACCCCCCAGCCTGAGTGTTGGAATGTCAGCCAAATTGTTGGGAGGGAAACACAACAGCCACTCGGTCTTGTCCGGGTTGAGTACCAGTTTGTTAGCGCTCATCCAGTCCTTAACGGCCTCAAGGCCCCGGTTCATCACGTCCACCGCTTCATTGAGTTGGCACGGGGCGGACAGATACAATTGTGTATCGTCCGCATATTGATGGTATTTAATCCCGTGCCTCCGGATGATCTCGCCCAGCGGTTTCATGTAAATGTTAAATAGTAGGGGGGATAAGACCGAACCCTGCGGCACCCCATATGTTAGGGGCCTCAGGGACGATCTCTGCCCCCCGACCAACACTGACTGCGACCTGTCCGAGAGGTAGGAGGAGAACCACTGCAAAACAGTGTCTCCCACCCCCACCTCCCGCAGTCTTCGCAGAAGGATACCATGGTCGATGGTATCGAAAGCCGCTGAGAGGTCAAGGAGAACCAGGATGGACGCATGGCCTCCATCTCTGGCCCTCCAGAGATCATCGGTCAATGCGACCAAAGCGGTTTCAGTGCTGTAACCGGGTCTGAAGCCGGACTGGAAGGGGTCAAGGTAGCTAGCTTCCTCCAAGGCCCGTTGAAGCTGGAAGGCCACCACCTTCTCAACAACCTTCCCAATAAAGGGGAGGTTGGAGACAGGACGATAGTTGTTTAAAATGGCTGGATCCAAGGATGGTTTCTTCAGGAGGGGTCTCACCACCGCCGTTTTAAGTGCGGCGGGGAAGTGCCCCTCCCGAAGAGAGGCGGTCACGACCGCCTGGATCCAGCCATGTGTCACCTCGCTGCTGTTGGCAACCAGCCAGGAGGGACACGGGTCCAGAATACAGGTGGAGGCACTTACAGCTCGAATGGCCTTGTCCACATCCCCAGAGGCAACATCCTGGAACTCAACCCAGAGATGGTTTGCCAAGTAATCCCCCTGTGTCTCGGCTGGATCTACGGCGGTGGAGTCCAAGTCCGAACGAAACCGAGCAACTTTGTCCGCCAAGAATTGGGCATAGTCCTCAGCCCTACCCTGCAATCATGTGATTTTGATTCTTTTCTTCTATTTATACAACCAAGCATTTTATGAACTTTTCTGTATGCTGCTGCACACTGCTGGCTCATATTTAAGTGTGCTGTCCCAACAGTATATAGTTAATTTAAAAATTAGAAGCTGTCTCCTTTAAGCAGCTATCTCATGGGAAATGCAACTACCTTGTGGGAAATGTAGTCCCATAACATGTGACCACATCTGTGCTCCCTGATTGGGCAGTGGGTATTTTGCCCGGGAAATTGTTTATTACTTCGCACTCACTGAATCCCTGTCAGCATTAGCAGAAGCAGCTTTGTACCAGCAGCATGGGTTAGAGGAATTAATGTCTTTTTACACTACGTGAAGGGGCAGATCAGGGAAAGTCAGAAAAACCTCATTACTGAACTGTAAGTTTTGTTATTAAGGATTCCTGATAATAAACTTGATCTGAAAAATATTCCCAAGCAGAACGTCATTGCCCGGAGCAGAACAGTAAAAAGACATTAACCTCCATCAACCTCCTCAGAGTAAAAAGACATTAAAAAATCCTTTAACCTCCTTTGTCTTCCTCTCTGAGCTCTGAAGTAAAAGTCAGTAGAAATCCTTCAACCTCCTCAGAGTGAAAAGGTTTTGAAGTTATTCCCCTCAAGAAAAAAAACAAAACAAAAACCTCCGTTTGCATTTGACTGAGAAAAGCTGCCAGGATTTCCCGCCCTTTTTGGAGCAAAGAGAAACAACCCATTTCAGCAAAGGCCGATTATCTCTCCTGAGGTGAAGGACTTCATTGCAATTGAGAGAGTGTGTTAAAGGGAAATCAGGACTTGCATGGTAAAGCAACCCCCCTTTTCATTCCCAAAGCTAACAAAAAAAAGAAGTTCCTTGTATAGTAAATGCCTCATGGAAAAATCTCCATGCAAATGAAATTTGAGTAAGGAAGAAGCCAGCAGCCCAGAGCAGACCTCCTAACTCCTTTGACAATAAAGAGGCCAACTGATGCAAGCCTGCAGAAAGCCAAAAGAGACATAAGGCAGAGGCAGACCAGCTGAATGAATTAAAAGAGAGTGCATGTTATGTTCTTGCTGAATTGTTATTGTTTGTGAAGTGGGAAAAGGTGCAAGCCCTTAGGAGGTATCAAGCCAGCCAGGTCCAAGAAGGGTTCCAAGTTCGGGTGCTCCCCTTAGGAATCCCAACATTGGAGAGGCAGCTGAGCCAAAAACCTCAATTAGGGACACCATTGCAACCAATCCAAACAATAGACACAACAAACACCATTTAGTGGCCACTCTAGAACTGCAGTCCAGTACCTTAAGCCAACACTAGCAACGCACTCTAGTGGCTGGCAGGTGAACTGCGCCTGCATCTCCAAAGTTTCTCAACGCACTCTAGTGGCTGGCAGGTGAACTGCGCCTGCATCTCCAAAGCCTCTCAACGCACTCTAGTGACTGGCAGGTGAACTGCGCCTGCATCTCCAAAGCCTCTCAACGCACTCTAGTGGCTGGCAGGTGAACTGCACCTGCATCTCCAAAGCCTCTCAACGCACTCTAGTGGCTGGCAGGTGAACTGTGCCTGCATCTCCAAAGCTTTTCAACGCACTCTAGTGGCTGGCAGGTGAACTGCGCCTGCATCTCCAAAGCTTCTCAACGCACTCTAGTGGCTGGCAGGTGAACTGCGCCTGCATCTCCAAAGCTTCTCAACGCACTCTAGTGGCTGGCAGGTGAACCTTTCTAACCATGGCAGGAGGGTCAAATGTCCTAGTATCAGAAAAAGCGGAAACACATCAAACTGCCTATGACCTAAGACAGCATAGAAAGCCTACGCAGTTCCGACACAGCAAAGACCTTATACAATCCAATCTGAAGAGGGAGACAGTCCCAGATGAGAAGGCTGAGTCTGAAGCATCTCAACAGTCGTAGCTCACTCCCATGCTTCCAGAAAAGCGTCCTCATCCCACCCCAAGGACACATCAGAAACAAATGCCAGGTCTGAAGTGTCTCATTGTTCGCGAGCACCATCTCAGTGGTCACAAGCAACCCCCTCTCATGCTTCTAAGATGACATCCTCATCTAGTCCAAAAGTTACCCATGGAGAGAAGGCCGCATCAGCGTGGTCTCGGCGTTCACATACAACATCTCAACAGTCCCACGCAGTTTCCTCCCACGCCTCCAGAAAGGCCTCATCTTTCCAATCAAAGGCAGGTAGCAGCGTCTCACAGCAATCTTCCCATTACAGCCATAGGTCACGGATATCTACAGCTGGAGAGGCACTAATAGAAGCTGGGATGGCAGAGATAGAACTAGAGACAGCAAAGGAAGAGCAGCTGCTGAAGGAAAGGTTGGCAACCGTGGAAGCAGGAAAGGCAGCTGCAGAAGCCAAAGCTCAGGCAGAGAGAGCAGCAGCAGAAGCAGAGAGTGCCAAAGTTAAGGCTCAACTGGAATACCTTCAGCGCAGGCGGGAAGTGAAAGAAAGACTAGTATGGGCCAAAGTTCTACAGGCTGAAGCTGATGGTACCTTCCTCAACTTCGATCCTAGGAAGGTAGAAGCAGAGAACCCAGATGCACGCGTCGAAGCCTACGTAAACGGCCAATACGTAATACAACAGGAACAATCAACAAACCCACAAGCTAACGAGACAGCTAACTTCATACAATCTGCATCATTCGACCCCTCCCCCAGGATTGGGGGAGCCTACTCTGATGAACCCAGACACATGAGGCAATTACAACAAAGTCCCAGCAATGTCAAACAATCCCCAGCCGGCAGAGTAACATCGAAAACAACCTCTGCCCATGCCATGGCAAGATGAAGCTAAACAGAATCTTCCCGAAGAAAAATATCAGTTGTTACCGGCAACCGTGTCTACACCCACTGATCGCAATGGCCCGAACCAACAGGAGACCACTGGTCCTGAACCCAACAAAGTCCTGGAGCACACCGTACTGTCTCTCCCAGCATACAAGACCGGAGCAGAATGGCAGTCCTGCTGGAGGAGCGTGGACTTGAGGTCTCAAGGAACACAGAAGTTCTCTGACATGCCAGGTCAACCCTATCGAATATGGAAGCACATCTTCCTACGGGCTGTTCGTGCCTAGTATGTGCCGCCAGATGGAGAGATCATACATATGATAGCCTGGTTAGGCCCAGAGTCTGCACAAATGGTTACAAGTATCTTCTACTTTCATCTGACGGATCCAGTCACAGCCTGTAAAGAGGCTTGGGAAGAACTAGATAGGTGGTATGGCACTTCTGCTATGACCGAAGACACTCTCTTGAAGCAGATCAACGATTTCCCTAATATCAGTCGAGACAACCATGACCAGCTGTGGTCGTTCTCCACACTAATTAAGCAACTAAGGTTAGCTCAACAGGAACCTGAGCTGAACGGCATGTTACGCCTCGACCAATACGCGACACAGCTAAATATCATTTGAAAGTTACCAGAACCAATAGTTGAAAAATGGATCGAAGTTTATTTGCTCTACAAGGAAAACAATCAAAGACATGATCCCCCCTTCACCGTCCTTGCAGATTTTATCCAAAAGCAAACAATGGGATATACCGATTCCCAAGCTCAAGCCTTTAGAAGGCCAGTGTCCCAGAGAGCAAAAAATGTGTTCCGAACCACGGACCGAGTAACAGTCTCATACGAGATACAAGAAAAAAAACCTTTGTGTCAGTTCACAAAACGCAAATCTCCAACCCTGACAGGAACGATTCTGACGTGCGACCATCAAGGAAAATTATAGTTAAACCCTCAACAACAAACAAAGACCCATTCTGTCCATTCCACGAGTCTTCCCACCCTTTGAACAAGTGTAGAGAATTTGGAAAGAAACCTATGAAAGAAAGGAAAGCCCTAATTAGGGAGTACAAACTCTGCTATAAATGTTGTGATTCTACAGATCACATAGCCAAAGAATGTACAGCCAAGGTGCAATGTCATCTATGCAAGAGTAGCAGGCACCCTGGTGTCTTACACCCAAACTCCGAGATAACACATCGTCCAACGGCCCACACCCCTCCACGCAAGGAGGCTCCACAAAATGCCGAAGCGCACCCAGAAACTAACACAGAGGTAAGCGTCAGATGCACCTCAATATGTGGTGGCTCTTCAACACCCCGCACGTGCCACAAAATTTGCCTGGCCAAAGTCTACCCTGCCACTCACCCAGAAAAAGCTGTGAAAATGTACGTAATCTTAGATGGGCAAAGCACCAGATCATTGGCGAGGTCAGCATTCTTCGATCTCTTCGACGTCAAAACCGAAGAGACAGGATTTACGATCTCAGGGTGCACTGGATCCCAGCGTACGGTGGGGAGGGAAGTCAACGGATTCTGCATAGAAGTGTTAGATGGGAGTGCACAGTTCCCACTGCCGTCATTACTAGAATGGGATGGTCTACCAGACAATCGCAGTCAGATTGGGACACCAGAGTTAGCAAGCAACATACCTCATCTGAGACACATGGCTAATCACTTTCCTGCCCTAGACCCTGAAGCCAAAATCCTGCTCTTGTTGGGAATGGATGCCCCTGATGCTTTCGCTTGCCATGGAATGGTCAGAGGCCCAAAAGGCTCCCCACTCGCCCTCAAGACAGAACTCCGATGGGTCATCGCAGGAACGGTCTGTGTCGATCAGCTGCAAGTCCCAACCCAGGTGAATGTCTTCACAACTTCCACGCTCAGTAATGGAAGAACATCCCACTTGAAACCATGCCAAGAACACTTCACGACCTCATCGATTAAGCCAGTTTTAGGAGCAACAGTGTTCCAGACCAGCAAAGAAGACAATGGCTTGGCCTTGTCAATAGAGAACAAAGAATTTCTGAGGTTCATGGTCAAGGAATTCCTACAGGAGGCCACCAAGATTTGGATGGCTCCAAAACCTCTTTGCATACCAAGGCAACTTGATGAAGAATGCTGGCACCCACCATCCTTTAGAAAGTGCCAGCCACAAGAGCCAGACCAGATTCGAGCACTTTTCGATACCAGCGTGCAATCCCAAGGTCTCTCTCTGAATAAAGTGCTCTTCAAAAGTCCCAACCTCACCAACAGTTGACTCAGCATGCTCATTCAGTCCAGAAAGGAAGCTGACAACATCCAGCAGATGTTCAACTTATTCCGTGTCAGAGAGAACCATCAAAGTTATTTATGTTTCATGTGGTCCAGCAACGAACAGCACAACCAACAGAAGCAAGAACGGCCAGTATGGAGAGAATCCCTGAGTTTTCTCCAAGGCGTTCTTATCCAGCGCAAGTACGTTCCCACCTTGCCTATCGCCACAACGAAGGCGGTAACAGTTGTAGTATACATCAAGATTTACGGTGGGGAGAACAACGTTCACATCGTCTACGGTGGGGAGAACAACGTCCACATCAGTCTCATCATGGGAATGGTGAAACTAGCACCACAACTACCCATCAACCAGTCCCAAGAATCAACTCGCTTCAAACAACTCTCCAGACGGAAGCCTCTCATGTTGGGCTTAGCAGTAATCATCTTTACCACCCTCGTGGTAGAGGGTGCAGCCATCATCAACTCTCAAGCCTTGGTTCCAGAGTTTTTGGATCCTGAGATACCAACTGCCCTCACCCCAGCCATCTTACTGAGCCAGAAGACAGGTGACTGGCCAGAACCATCAGGGAACTTCATTCCCAAATACATGTATTGGAACTTGTGGCCTAAGGGACTTGTGTCCACGGGAACTCATGGCCTATGGGACTTGTGCAACAAGCCCCACCCTGTCCACGGGAACTCATGGCCTTTGGGACTTGTACAACAAGCCCCACCCTGTAATGATGAACTAAAGCAGTGGTCCCCAACCGTTTTATCGCCACGGACCAGTCAGCCTTTGATAATTTTACCGTGGCCCGCTGAGTGCGCACAGGGGTGGGGGGCGTTGTTCACGACGACACATTGATTGTTTATATATCAGATTGTTTTGATTAAACCAAAACTATTTTAAATAAAGATATGAAATTAATCAAGTATTGCATTTATTTTTCAAAATGAATGTACAATTTTTTTATTATTTAAGTTTTGTACCCTATCTTTTCTAACTAACGTTAACTTTAAAAAGATGTTACATCAGACTACAATACAAGTAATTAAATGAAGACTAAAATAAGTGTTTTGGCATATTGAGCTTTTTATATTTCTTTCTTATATTGCTTCCTTAGTTGAGAACTTGCTCCTCAACTTACTTACGCATTAACTGTTTGTTGCTTTTATGGTTTATTCATTCACTGCTCCATCTTCAGTTTTTTTCACAGGGGGCAGGGCTTCCTTCCTTCCTCCCTCCCTCCCTTCCTTCCTTCCCTTCCTCCATTCCTTTGGCCACCAATTTTGATCCAATTCTCTCTCTCTCTCACACACACACACACACGTTCTTTGGTGGGGTTGAATTACTCTGCCTCACTGCGCAAAGTCAGCTCAGCATGCGTTCGGCCCCCACTTATGCCAAATCAAATCCGCGGCCGGCGGGACCAGGGGGTTGCATTTCAAAGCCGCCAGTCCTCTTGCTTCTTCTCCTTCACCGGCAAAGCTCCCGCTGGCGGCTCCGCCCATGGCAGCAGCGGTGATGCCTCCCCCTCTGCTCGGAGCACCTCAGCTGGGCTCTGGGTTATCCCTGCCTCCACCTCCGCCGCTTTCCTACTAGCTCCCGCGGCCTCAAAAGCACGGCAGAGGAGGAAGGGGGAGGGATAACGCGGGAGCCAGCTCAGGTGCTCCGCTTGGAGGGAGAGGCACTGCCACTGCCATGGGCAGGGCGCCAGCGGGAGCTTTGCCGGTGAAGGAGAAGAAGCAAGAGGACTGGCGGCTCATCAAAACAAGTCTGGGGAGGTCCTTTGCAGGCGGCCAGTTCTAGCCGCCTGCAAAGGACTTCCCCACGTTTGCTTTACAGAAAACTCTGCGTGGCCGATAGAATCTGCTGCGCGGGCTTTTTTTGCAACGTGCGCGAAACCCACCAAGCCACGCTCACTTAGAGGGAACAGTGATCATGGCCCCCGGTTGCTGCGCGGCCCAGTGCCAGGTACTCCACGGCCCGACACCAATCCGCGGACCGGGGGTTGGGGACCACTGAACTAAAGGACTGAACTAGAAGTTTGAACCTCAAACTTTGCATACTTTGTGTTTATATGATTGTTTGCACTATTTTGATGCTATGCCTTGTGTATCTCAGTTAGTTAGGCAGTCAGACTGTATTTTTATGCCATGCCTTTGTTTATCTTTAGTTAAAGATTAGTTGATAGTGGAATTTATAATTCCAGGTGGGGAGTGTGCTGTCCCAACAGTATATAGTTAATTTAAAAATTAGAAGCTGTCTCCTTTAAGCAGCTATCTCATGGGAAATGCAACTACCTTGTGGGAAATGTAGTCCCATAACATGTGACCACATCTGTGCTCCCTGATTGGGCAGTGGGTATTTTGCCCGGGAAATTGTTTATTACTTCGCACTCACTGAATCCCTGTCAGCATTAGCAGAAGCAGCTTTGTACCAGCAGTATGGGTTAGAGGAATTAATGTCTTTTTACACTATGTGAAGGGGCAGATCAGGGAAAGTCAGAAGAACCTCATTACTGAACTGTAAGTTTTGTTATTAAGGATTCCTGATAATAAACTTGATCTGAAAAATATTCCCAAGCGTGGAGTTAACTGGCTGCCCGAGCAGAACCTCATTGCCCGGAACAGTGACCAAAACTGGATGCAGCATTCCAGGTGTCTCTTACTAAGGATTTATAAACTGCTACTAATGCTTCATGTGATTTTGATTCTTTTCTTCTATTTATACAACCAAGCATTTTATGAACTTTTCTGTATGCTGCTGCACACTGCTGGCTCATATTTAAGTAATCATCTACTAAGTGGACAGCTGCCAAAAAAAGCCAACAAAGTTCTAGGCTGCATAAAGAGAGGGATAGAATCAAGATCACGTGACTTGTTAATGCCACTTTATAATGCCTCGGTAAGGCCACACTTGGAATACTGCATCCGGTTTTGGTTGCCAGGATATAAAAAAGATGTTGAGACTTTGGAAAGAGTGTAGAGATGAGCAACAAAGATGATTAGAGGATTCTATTTTATAATATTATTTCTTAACTTGTATTTCTAAAATGTTGGCATATGTATATGCTATGTCCTTTTATTTGGACAACTTTTATAAGTTAGATTCTTCCATGGCAGGCAAATCTTTTTCTTATTTCTGAGTGAATATGCATAGGTTTCTGCTATATAAAGAAATTAGTCTTTGGGGATGTTATTAAAAAAAAAAACCCTAGTATATTTATTTATTTGTATTTTGCCTTCATTATTTTTACAAATAACTCATATCCACCACATCTTCACCTTCTATTACATCAGAGCTTATTGTTACTAACTATATTTTTATGGATTTATTTATTATTTTTCTATCCATTTTACAATATCATTCAATCAGTTTTTCATTCAGAAGCTATATGCTTTCAATCTTCATTTGGAATTTTAGTATGCAAGTGAATGCAAGTGAAATAAAAAGTTTTTTAAAATTCTTCTTATATCACAGGCACCTGAAAATACATTAGCTGACTTTTATTGTATTTAGCACACACTTTAATCTAATGGCTATATTATATTATAATTAGATTATTAGTATTTGCTATATACACACACAACTATTTGACAATAACTTGAAACTTCAGTTAATACTGGGTTTACTTTTCTGAACTCTTTTTTTAAAGTATATTAATAAATGAAACTTATCAGTTCTTTATAAAGTATTCAACTCCCTCTAGCTGCAAAGAAAAGTAATTACACATTTTTAGTGTCTCAGCTTAATTTTATATATATAAAATTATGTATAAAAGTTTATGTTTCTTTCCCCTTTTTCTCTTTTGGTATAGTGCTTCTCTTTATGCATAATGTTTTACTGACATACTACACACTACTCATTCTCAAATGACGTGATTTATCCCCGTCCCCATTTCATTAATGTTACTTAGAAAACTCCTGAAACTAATTTTTGAAAAAAGAAATAAAGATGCAATTCATTCCAAAATTCTGATTTTCCTTTAAACACTTTTTAAAATGCAGTTTTAAAGCATTGAGTGTGTTATGTTGAAACCATTCCTTTAATTCTAATGAATTACTCTAGTAAAATCTAACTGGTTTTAAAGTATGCAATAAAATTGCATTCTTTGAGGGGGGGGGGATTGTTCTCTGAACATCTTTGAAATGTTGTAGATTATATACAATACAATAGCAGAGTTGAAAGGGACCTTGGAGGTCTTCTAGTCCAGTCCCCTGTCTAGGCAGGAAATCCTACACCGTTCCAGACAAATGGATATCCAACATCTCCTTAAAGACTTCCAGTGTTGGGGCATCACAACTTCTGGAGGCAAGCTGTTCCATTTATTAATCGTTCTAACTGTGAGGAAATTTCTCCTCAGTTCTAAGTTGCTTCTCTCCTTGATTAGTTTCCACCCACTGCTTCTTGTCCTACCCTCAGGTGCCTTGGAGAATAGTTTGACTCCCTCTTCTTTGTGGCAACCCCTGCTAACATGTCTCCCCTAGTACTTCTTTTTATTAAACTAGACATACCCAGTTCCTGCAATCGTTCATCATATTTTTAGTCTCTAGTCCTCTAATCATCTTTGTTGCTCTTCTCTGCACTCTTTCTAGAGTCTCCACACCTTTTCTACCTCATGGCGACCAAAACTGAATGCAGTATTCCAAGTGTGGCCTTACCAAGGCATTATAAAGTGGTATTAACACTTCACGTGAACTTGATTCTATCCCTCTGTTTATGCAGCCTAGAACTGTGTTGGCTTTTTTGGCAGCTGCTGCACACTGCTGGCTCATATTTAAATGGTTGTCCACTAGGACTCCAAGATCCCTGTCACAGTTACTACTATTGAGCAAGGTACCACCTACTGTACCTGTGCATTTCGTTTTTCTTGCCTAAATGTAGAAATGTTAATGTATGTTCCAAGGTACTGCAAGTCTTATGACCTTATAACAATATGTTCAGAAGGACTCATCTGTCAAATCAGTCATCAAATTGAAGGAGAGCTTTTCCAATAAGTTGCCCTTAGCTACTTCACCTGCAATCCATATGTTGATATAACTCTGCAGAACAACAGCTGATTTTCACGGAACTCTACCAAACATGTGGCTTTGACCACCTGGTCGTTTCTTGCCATGATACCAGAATGATGAAAAACACTGAAAATGAATCCAAATGTGATTCTGTCTTGCATAGTTTAGCATTTTTGTTCTCATGGTGATCAAACCTGATGACTATTGGAAGTCCATCGACAGGATATAAATGCAGTAGCAAATATAGGGATGTGGTGGCTCAGTGGCTAAGAGGCTGAGCTTGTCAATCAGAAAGTTCAGCAGTTAGGTGGTTGAATCCCTAGCACTGCATAACAGAGTGAGCTCCCATTACTTGTCCTAGTTTCTGCCAACCTAGCAGTTTGAAAGCATGTAAAAATGCAAGTAGAAAAATAGGCACCATCTTTGCTGAGAAGGTAACAGTGTTCCGTGTACTTTCGGTGTTTAGTCATGCTGGCCACATGACTATTGAAATGTCTTTGGACAGTGCTGGCTCTTCAGCTTTGAAACGGAGATGTGCACTGCCCCATAACACATATGTGCGAGGGGACATATGTGCGAGGGGAATCTTTACTTTAGCAAATTGTTTCTTGCAGTTTCCAATATGGTAGCTATTTGTTATATTTCAGGAGAGTTAATTCCATAGTTCAGTTCTGCACCATGTAAAGAAGTATGTGAATGGATCTTTCCCTTTCCGCTTGTTGGAGAAGCCTAAGCCCAAGTCCAAACTATTTGTAATGAAAATGGACATTATCTGTAAGGAAAAGGCCAATTATAAGCAAAAAAGATCACTAAAGAAGCTGTTGATTTGTTTGCATTTGCAAGAAACCTATTGTAATAGCAGCTTATACAGAGAAAAGGGGTTTCATCAATGCTCCATGAACTATACCATTAAAATCGCATTAAAAAAGGTAAGGATTGATTCCCTACTGATTAAGTTTCCTAGATATTTGTATGCTTAAATATAGCTACAACAATCAGATTTGGGGCCATTGATTGTTACATGAAACAGTAACTAAGTGAAACTAAACTGTGCATACAATTTTGCTTCAGTTTTCTTTTGCTTGACAGAACTGCAAAGTCATAAAGCAAAGATTAGTCATAAAATTATTTTTTATCATTGCCATAACTGTAAACAGTCACTAAACAAATCAGTTGTTAAATGAGAATTATTTGTATATGGGTAGCATTTTTCCTGTTTGGTGGAACATCTCCCACAGAATTTTTTTTTTTCTGGCCTGAGAAAAGAAAGAAAGAAAGGAAATTTTACATTAGATTATAAAGGGTAGCTTTTGTCTCTATGCCTCAAACTAAATCAACACATTCTAGTGTGGATAAAATTGGTAGGAATATAGCTTTACATGCTGTCTTTGTACAACTTAAAGAAAAATAAAAAATAAAAGAGAAATTGTGAAGAAAGAAACTGAATAATAATCATTATATTATTCTCACAGCTACAGATAAAATGGACCTAATTCAATTAAAAATGACTTTTACCATTTTAAACATTGTAGTCTTATTTTAATTAAATAAGTGTTAGCAGTTTCTAGAGGGCTTTGATTCTTTTTTTAATCACTCCAGAATATTTAAACTGTTGGATGAACAAAATTAAACAGGAAAAGGGTTTCAAGCCATGCACATTCACAAGACAAAGTGTTAAATTTTATTCACCTATTGAGGAACTGGCTGCTCTAACTTTGAATACACTCAATTGTAATTAATTGTTATTATCTTAAGCTAAATGAGAACCAGTAGGGGGATCTGTGTGAGTAGGAAGATATGATGTATTAATTGAGCCACCCAACTTAGTGCCCTGTGGGTAACCCCAAATTTAATTTAAAAACACCCTTACTCCACAGTAATAGAAGAAAAAATGGGGGTGATCCTCCATATGAAATCAGAAGAAGCTGTTGTCTCTATGCCAGTCACAGTCAAATTGTGTGAACATGGTGGTTTTCATTAAGCGATCAATAATATATTTTATTAGTTCCAGAACAATGCACATGCCCACTAGAAGTCACCTCACTCAACTGTTTTAAGTGTGAATACCATAATTAACTGAAAGAAAAAATAAATTAGTTTCCCCTAAAATCTGGAGGTTTTCAAGTTACAAAAGTCCAATTACAAATTAGCAAGCTGTGAATAATCAGATTTTTAAAAAATCAGCCTCAAAGCTATAAGTGGTTCACTTGAAAAGTTCCTCAGATTTAAGAAGCTGAAGTTTAAAAGCAATTGTTGAAAAATAGCAAGCAAAACCTTAACTTTTGTCCAGGTTGCACTGACTGCAGTTATATTGTTTGAAAATCTCCACTGCCTCTAGCATATGGCTAGTTAGCTTATATATTCAGATCAATAGCTTGTTCAAGGCCATCGTTTTATTGTTAACCTTGTGTAGCTACAATAGCCTGAGGAAAGAATATGTGATGGTGCCACATCTGCAAGATTACATCTTATTTTAGACTTGTCTTGCTACATGTCAGAGAATGTATGCTTTAGATATGTCATTCGGAGACAGTTGCATACCTGTGGCATTTATATTTCTGAAATGTTAACATTATGACTAGGTTTTGCTTAAACAACAATGTGCCTTGCCTTCTACCTGCCTCCCAACAGAAAGTCAGATTAACCAATCAGCATGCACCTTCACACAATGTATAGTTGAGATTTGGAAGGTCCATTGGTCTGCTTGCAACCATCTGCAGCCTTTGCTTATCTAACCAACCTCTTCATAGTATAAGCATTAATGCCTACACATAGTTGTGGATAAGTCTAAAAGAAGCTTACCAATCCAGCTGCAACCTAGGCCTGTTTCTTATATAACCATAGCAGTTTAACTAATGTTTCTGGTTATCTCTTTCACTGCCAGTCTGGAAACAGCTGAACGTCACATCAGAAAAAGAAGCTCTTGGCCATATTACAAGAAATTGCTGGACTTATTGTGTTCACTGGATTGATGTGTTATTCTATGAATACATGTATGAATACTTTCAAACTGCCCAGTTGGCATGGATATAAAAATATTGTGATTATCAGTTATACAAAAGACGAATAAAATGAATTTGGAACACATGTGGTGAGGATTAAGACAAAATCTCTGCATGTCTTTTATTTCTAGGGATGGCAAAAGTTTAAATGGAGTGCATTTTGGTTATATAAATAGACTAAAACATACACATAAAAGACTTCAGACAACAGCTCAACATGGGAACTGTAAAATACCATGCATTAGCGTTTGCTAACACAAAATCACACTATTATGTTTCTGAATAACTACCCAGTCAGTCACTGAACAAAGAACTCTGTATTTGGAAACTGTAGTTTGATTGGATCCATTTGCAAAACTTTCCAAGTGGTGCTATTTTTAATGATGTAATCATTAGACTTCTCAGTTAAAATGGCAAGTATGTATGTATTTAGAAGAAAAAGTGGAGGAACGCTTTCAGGTTTACATCATATATATTTTCCAGAAAGTAAAGACTTTTTCTTTTTTGAACCAGTGGCTGAAAAATGCGATAAATCCTTCTGATCCAGAATGGAAATTATCTAAAAATAATGGAGATTGGCTGTTGACCTTGGCATAGATGTATAATGTGTAAACATACTATATTATTGCTTAGAATGAAATTCTCTATTTGATCAGAATCCCATTCTTCTTTTCAGCTACGCCTAGCCTAATTCTAACTCTGAAATCCCAATACTGTATTATTTTAGGCTGAATGGAAGGTTTTTGTAAAAACCTTTTCAGTAATTGGAATAGACATGGGACTATTATAAGCCAATAGCTAGGAGAAATCTTCTTTCCCTACTCTCCATCCTCCACTAGCAAAAGGAACCTTTTCTCAGGTTTAATGTCTGTACTGCCTTTAAGAACATGGCAGATGATGCAACAGATGGATGTGTTATTGGAAGTTTGACTGGATTATAAATCTCTTATGCTGATTATCATGAAATAAAAAAGAAACATAGAGCACATTTTAATATAATCAGAACTGTACTGCCATTTATTTTTCTGGATAGAAGGCAACTCAGAAAGCCTTTGAATAACCTACCGATCCCTGGAGTAGACACATTTATCACAATTTTGATTTTTTGGAGGTTAGTAGTAAATAAATAAATAAAAACTTCACATTGAGTCCTTTTTAATTCTGTTAGAAATTTTATTTATATAATGTACTACAGAGTAAACAAAGAGTACAATCACCAGGTGCTTTACTGCTCAACTATATAACTGTAATAGGAAACTCTAATCAGAATAAGGTAGCATAACCATAGAATATATACCATAGATCCAAAGTTGTAAATACTGCCATCTATTGGATGAATACTACTGTAGTAATTGCATAGAAATACACTACAACAATGAATTCCAACATTATCAATAGCAGATGTCATTCAGAAGAACTGTAAAGTTGAACAACTATCTCTGAGCAATCTATCCTTGCACCTCTTTGCTCATTCATTCAAGATTGATGTCATCCCATTGAGATACACCAGCCTTGACCAGTAAAGTCATGAACACTAAAATAAAAATACTTTTCTTTTCAGGTTCAATACCCAATTCTGAAAGTGTTTTTTCCTCACCACCTGATCTTTATCATGAAAAGAACTATGGAAAACTATGTCTGGAATCCCATTCCTGCTCTGGGCTCAGATTTCCCTTTACTGAACATTGCATTGTGTATGATTCTTCCTCATTTTCTTCAGGATTATTCTCACAACTCATTACATACAGAAATTTAGAATGTACAGCTTCTTCTAACACATGGATGTCTTTGACGGTGCAATATTATGTGCCATGCAGCAAAACACAGCATTTTGTATTTAAAAAGTTTAAATGCAGCAGGCATGTAATGGTTACTTGTGTGGGTTTAATATCTAACAAATAAACATTCACAAAAAAATGTTTGAAGAGCTAAACTGCCAAGAAGAAAATGAAATACTAAGAAATACCAGGTAATTAAATTGTGGAATGCCTTCAAATGTTCAATTTAATAGTTAATGGTCTCTTAAGCATGGGATGGTTAGTGTGTTGGGAAATACAAACACCTTGGTTTTCATATGGTTGATTTTTAAAAGCTTTATTTGGTAGAAATTAAGATACTGATGCATGAAATATGTTTTGCAGTCCTACTAGGGAAAGAGACAAGAGACAAGAATAATCTTCACATAGCAGAACAGAGAATGGTTTACTGGCCAAAAGAGTGATGACATTTGATTTTGGTAAGGGCTAAAACAATTTTGTTGATATAAACAAAAAATAGTAGAGGAGCCAGGTCTCATCCCTGTTTGACCCTGTTAGGATAGGGTCAGTCCATTCTCTACTGCTTGAGCAATTTGGACCATATTTCCTTGCAATGAGAGGTAAAAAATGGGACCTTCTGACAAGCAAAATCAATGCAGAAGGCAGATTTACTTACCAACAGTATTACTAACTTACCAACTGCAGTGATTTGCTTAACAAATATGACAAGAAAAGTCATAAAAATGGAACAAAATTCACTTAGCATAGAATGTCTCTCTTAGCAACATAAATTTTGGGCTTAGTTGTGGTGGTATGGCAGGGGAAGGATACTGTAAAATCCCCATTCCCTCCTGATCAGCTGGGACTCAGAAGGCAGAGAATAGATGGGGGAAGGATCAGTCAGAGGTGGTATTTACTGGTTCTCCACTACCAGTTCTCCAGAACTTGTCAGAACCTGCTGAATACCACCTCTGTATCATATCTCCCCTAGTACTTCTTTTCATTAAAAATACATACCTAGTTTCTGCAACCATTTTTCATATGTTTTATCTTTCAGTCCCCTAATCATCTTTGTTGCTCTTCTCTGCACTCTTTCTAGAGTCTCAACATCTTTTCTACATCGTGGCGACCAGAACTGAATGCAGTATTCCAAGTGTGACCTTACCAAGGCATTATAAAGTGGTATTAATACTTCACGTGATCTTGATTCTATCCCTCTGTTTATGCAGCCTAGAACTGTGTTGGCTTTTTTGGCAGCTGCTGCACATGGCTGGCTCGTATTTAAATGGTTGTTCACTAGGACGCCAAGATCCCTTTCACAGTTACTATTATGGAGCAAGGTACTACATATACTGTACCTATGCATTTTTTTTCACTATTGAATTGAATTTTGTTAGATAGTGCCCAATGTTCCAATCTGTCAAGATCCTTCTGTATCTTAAGCCTATCTTCTAGAGTGTTGGCTATTCCTGCCAGCTTGGTGTCATCTGCAAATTTGATGAGTTCCCCATCTATGCCCTCATCCAAGTCATTGATAAGGATGTTGAAAAGTACAGGGCCTAAAACAGAGCCTTGGGGTACTCTACTGCATACTTCTCTCCATGTAGATGTAGTTCCATTGAGGGCTACACATTGAATGTGGCTATATAATAATAATAATAATAATAATAATAATAATAATAATAATAATAATAATAATAATAATAATAATAATAATAATAATAAGTATTTAAGTATTTAAGTATTTAATAAATTTATAGGCCGCCCAATCCCGAAGGACTCTGGGCAGCTTACAGAAATACATTTTCAGAAATAAAGAATTAAAAATAGAGAAAAAAAAAGATTAAAAGATCACTTCATACACTCAATCTAGGTGGGGCTGGACCTCATTCATGAGGTCAACAGCCCCAGGTCTGCCGGAATAGCCAGGTTTTGGTAGCCTTTTGGAAGGCCATGAGAGTGGGAAGGATCTGGATCTCTGGAGGTAGATTGTTCCATAGGGTCAGAGCGGCTACAGAGAAGGCCCTCCCCCAGGGGGTTGCCAGATGACACTGTCTGGTTGACGGCACCTGGAGAAGGCCCACCCTGTGTGATCTTATCAGCCGTTGGGAGATATGCGGCAGAAGACGATCTCACAGATATCCGGGTCCTAGGCCATGTAGGGCTTTAAAGGTAATAACCAGCACCTTGAAATGCATTCAGAGACCGATAGGGAGCCAGTGCAGCTCACGGAGGATAGGTGTAACATTGGTGTATCTTGGTACACCCAATATCACTCATGCGGCTGCATTCTGGACCAATTGTAGTCTCTGAACACTTTTCAGGGCAGCCCCATGTAGAGTGTGTTACAGTAGTCAAGTATTGAGGTGACGAGGGCGTGAGTGACCATTTGAAGTGCCTCCCAATCCAGGTAGGGCCGCAACTGGTGCACCAGGTGAACCTGGGCAAAGGACCCCCTGGTCACAGCTGACAAGTGATGTTCTAATGTCAGCTGCAGGTCCAGGAAAACACCCAAGTTGCAGACCCTCTCTGAGGGGTGTAAAGTTTCACGAGATGGAATATCTGGACTGTCCTTGGGGGGTAATATCCATAGCCACTCAGTCTTGTCAGGATTGAGTGCAAGTTTGTTCACTCACATCCAGACCCTGACAGCTTCCAGGCATTGGCACATCACTTCCACCACTACACTGAGTTGGCTCGGAGTGGAGAGATACAACTGAATATCATCCGCGTATTGATGGTATTTAATCCTGTGCCGGCGAATTATATCACCCAGTGGCTTCATGTAGATATTAAATAGGAGAGGGATCGAGCCCTGTAGCACCCCATATTTAAGGGGCCTAGGGGTCAACCTCTGTCCTCCAACCAACACCAACTGCGACCTGCCGGAGAGGTAAGAGCAGAACCACTGTAAAACGGTGCCTCCCACTCCCACCTCTTCCAGTCGTCGCAGAAGGATACCATGGTCGATGGTATTGAAGGCCGCTGAGAGGTCAAGGAGCACCAGGATAGAGGAATGTCCTCTATCCCTGGCCTGCCAGAGATCATCGGTCAGCACAACCAAGGCAGTTTCGGTGCAGTATCCAGGCCTGAAACCGGACTGAAAGGAGTCTAGATAATCTGCTTCATCCAAGGTCCATCGGAGTTGGAGGGTCACCACCTTCTCAACAACCTTCCCCCAAAAAGGGAGGTTGGAGATTGGATGATAGTTTTTGCGGATAGCTGGGTCCAGAGAAGGCTTCTTAAAGAGGGGTCTTACCACTGCTTCCTTCAAAGGTTGCGGGAAAGATCCCTCCTGCAGAGAAGTGTTTGTGATCCTCTGGAGCCAGCCTTGTGTTACCTCCCTGCTGGTCGAGACCAACCAGGATGGGCATGGGTCCAGTAAGCAGGTGGAGGCACTCATTGCTCCCATGGCTTTGTCCACTTCCTCAGGGATGACAAGCTGGAACTCATTCCAAGAAGTCTGATCAAGGCCCTCCCTCGGCATCTCCACTGGTACCGTTCAAGTTGAGTCAAGGTCCATCCAAATCTGACTGATTTTTTCTGACAGAAACTGAGAAAATTCCTCAGCCCTTCCTTGTAAGAGTTCCCCCGTGTCCTCTCCTTTCAGGAGGGAGCAGGTTATCCTAAACAGGGTGGCCGGGCGAGATTCTGCGGATGCAATAAGAGTGGAAAAATGCATACATTTTGCTGCCCGTATCGCTACTAAATAAGTCCTAATAAAGGCTCTTAGTTGTGTTCGGTCGGATTCGGAGTTGCTAGCCTTCCAACATTGCTCTAGGGGTCTCTTTTGGCGCTTCATCTCCTGGAGTTCCTCAGTAAACCAAGGTGCCCTCCTGGATCCACTGCTGAGGATCAGCAACAGCTAGAAAAATTGAAAGATATGAGGCACGAATCATCCAATATAAACAAAATCAGCAATTTCGATCAGACCAACGGCGTTTTTATCAAAGTCTTAATGTAAATGGTGACACCAAAAGTGAAAAACCAGAAAAACAGGCCACAGTTGAATTCTGGAAAGAATTGTGGGAAAATGCAAAGGACTACAACAAGGAAGCAAAGTGGATACATGACTTTGAGAAAAGCATTGGCAACAAACAAATGCAAGTATTAGAAATAACATCTGAGATGGTCAAAAATCGAGTTAAAAAGGTAAAGAATTGGACATCACCTGGAAAGGACCAATTACATGGTTTCTGGCTCAAATATCTGACCAGTTTACATGAAATATTGGCCAGGGAACTGAATGAAATTTTACAAAAGGGCCAAATTGATGAATGGTTGACAACTGGAAAAACATACTTGATTCAGAAAGATCCAACTAAAGGAACAACACCTGAAAACTATAGACCAATAACATGCTTGCCAACAACCTTCAAATTACTCACAGGCATTATTGCAGATAACATGATGGATTATTTGGAAACAAACAACATCTTGCCAGTAGAGCAAAAAGGCAACAAAAGAAGGAGCAGGGGCACAAAAGATCAGCTTCTAATTGATAAAATGATATTAGAAAATTGTAAGAACAGAAAAACAAACTTGAATATGGCCTGGATTGATTACAAAAAGGCATTTGACTCACTGCCACATAGTTGGATCATAAAATGCTTAGAAACAACTGGCATTAGCAAAAATATTACATCCTTTACTGAAAAGGCGATGAAACAATGGAGAACTGAGTTGGCAGTGGGGAATGAGATCTACGGAATGGTTAATATCAAGCGAGGAATTTTCCAGGGTGATTCACTTTCACCTCTTCTCTTCATCATCACAATGATCCCACTATCAGTAATCTTAAAAAAAATGAAATTAGGCTACCAAACAGCCAAAGAAGCTGAAAAAATTTCACATTTACTATATATGGATGATTTGAAACTCTATGGAAAGTCAGAAATAGAAATCCAATCATTGACAAACACAGTCCGAGTATTCAGCACCGATATTTCAATGCAGTTTGGCATGGAAAAATGTGCCACTGTATCCATAAAAAGGGGCAAAATCACTGCATGTGAGGGAATTGAAATGCCCATTGGCCAATTAATTAAATGCAAAGAAAATGAAGCCTACAAATACTTAGGCATTCTGCAGTTGGATAACATCAAGCATGGAGAAGTAAAAACTATTGTCAGGCGAGAGTACACCAACAGAGTTAGGAAAATTTTAAAATCTAAATTGAATGGTAGAAATACAATCAAGGCCATAAATACCTGGGCAATACCAGTTATAAGATACACAGCTGGTATAGTTAACTGGACACAAGCTGATTTGGACCTTTTGGACCGAAAAACCAGGAAACTAATGACAATGCACTACAGTTTACATCCACGTGGTGATACTGATAGACTATATCTGCCCCGAAAATCAGGTGGCAGAGGATTATTACAAGTGAAGCAAACAGTTGAAGAAGAAAAACATGCACTGGCTGATTATTTAAAAGAAAATCAAGAACATCTATTAATCGAAGTAAAGAACAAAAATCTACTGAAGGCCCAACAGACGAAACAAGAATACAGAAAAGATGTGATAAAATCAAGAATGGAGAGTTGGCAGAACAAAGCACTGCATGGCCAATTTCTGGAAAAAATAAAAGATAAAGTGGACAGTGAACAAACTTGGTTATGGTTAACAACAGGTACATTAAAGAAAGAAACAGAGTCACTAATCCTGGCTGCGCAAGAACAAGCTATCCGCACAAATGCCATTAAGGCCAAAATCGAAAAATCCTCTGATGATGCCAAATGCAGACTTTGCAAAGAAGCTGATGAAACTGTTGATCACATACTCAGCTGCTGTAAAAAAAATCGCGCAGACTGATTATAAATTGCAGCACAATTCAGTAGCACAAATGATCCATTGGAATTTGTGCAAAAATTATAATATCAAAACAGCAAAAAACTGGTGGGAACATCAGCCTGAAAAAGTCACCGAAAATCAGATGGTCAAGATCTTGTGGGATTTCCGTATACAAACCGACAAAATACTGGCGCATAATACACCAGACATCACACTGGTTGAGAAAAATAAGGTCACAATCATAGACATCGCAATACCAGGTGATAGCAGGGTCGCCGAGAAGGAACATGAAAAAATCGCGAAATACCAGGATTTAAAAATCGAAATACAACGACTATGGCACAAACCAGCAGTGGTAATTCCAGTGGTAATTGGCACACTGGGTGCTATTCCAAAAGCACTGGAATTACATTTAAAACAGTTAAATATTGACAAAATCACCATCAGTCAAATGCAAAAAGCCGCACTGCTTGGATCTGCACGCATATTACGAAAATACGTTACGACGTCCTAGGCCCCTGGGTGGGGCCCAACTAGTAACCAATGCCAAATCCGGCGAAACAACCGGCCGCTGTGATACAATTGTACAATAATAATAATAATAATAATAATAATAATAATAATAATAATAATAATAATAATAATAATAATAATAACAACAGAAATAATAAATAAATAACAGAAAAACGAACTTGAATATGGTCTGGATTGATTACAAAAAGGCATTTGACTCACTGCCACATAGTTGGATCATAAAATGCTTAGAAACAACTGGCATTAGCAAAAATATTACATCCTTTACTGAAAAGGCAATGAAACAATGGAGAACTGAGTTGGCAGTAGGGAATGAGAGCTACGGAATGGTTAATATCAAGCGAGGAATTTTCCAGGGTGATTCACTTTCACCTCTTCTCTTCATCATCGCAATGATCCCACTATCAGTAATCTTAAAAAAAATGAAATTAGGCTACCAAACAGCCAAAAAAGCTGAAAAAATTTCGCATTTACTATATATGGATGATTTGAAACTCTATGGAAAGTCAGAAATAGAAATCCAATCATTGACAAATACAGTCCGAGTATTCAGCACCGATATTTCAATGCAGTTTGGCATGGAAAAATGCGCCACTGTATCCATAAAAAGGGGCAAAATCACTGCATCTGAGGGAATTGAAATGCCCAATGGCCAACTAATTAAATGCAAAGAAAATGAAGCCTACAAATACTTAGGCATTCTGCAGTTGGATAACATCAAGCATGGAGAAGTAAAAACTATTGTCAGGCGAGAGTACACCAACAGAGTTAGGAAAATTTTGAAATCTAAATTGAATGGTGGAAATACAATCAAGGCCATAAATACCTGGGCAATACCAGTTATAAGATACACAGCTGGCATAGTTAACTGGACACAAGCTGATTTGGACCTTTTGGACCGAAAAACCAGGAAACTAATGACAATGCACTACAGTTTACATCCACGTGGTGATACTGATAGACTATATCTGCCCCGAAAATCAGGTGGCAGAGGATTATTACAAGTGAAGCAAACAGTTGAAGAGGAAAAACATGCACTGGCTGATTATTTAAAAGACACTCAAGAACACCTATTAATCGAAGTAAAGAACAAAAATCTACTGAAGGCCCAACAGACAAAACAAGAATACAGAAAAGATGTGATAAAATCAAGAATGGAGAGTTGGCAGAACAAAGCACTGCATGGTCAATTTCTGGAAAAAATAAAAGATAAAGTGGACAGTGAACAAACTTGGTTATGGTTAAAAACAGGTACATTAAAGAAAGAAACAGAGTCACTAATCCTGGCTGCGCAAGAACAAGCTATCCGCACAAATGCCATTAAGGCCAAAATCGAAAAATCCTCTGATGATGCCAAATGCAGACTTTGCAAAGAAGCTGATGAAACTGTTGATCACATACTCAGCTGCTGTAAAAAAATCGCTCAGACTGATTATAAATTGCGGCACAATTCAGTAGCACAAATGATCCATTGGAATTTGTGCAAAAATTATAATATCAAAACAGCAACAAACTGGTGGGAACATCAGCCTGAAAAAGTCACCGAAAATCAGATGGTCAAGATCTTGTGGGATTTCCGTATACAAACCGACAAAATACTGGCGCATAATACACCAGACATCACACTGGTTGAGAAAAATAAGGTCACAATCATAGACATCGCAATACCAGGTGATAGCAGGGTCGCCGAGAAGGAACATGAAAAAATCGCAAGATACCAGGACTTAAAAATCGAAATTCAACGACTATGGCACAAACCAGCAGTGGTAATTCCAGTGGTAATTGGCACACTGGGTGCTATTCCAAAAGCACTGGAATTACATTTAAAACAGTTAAAAATTGACAAAATCACCATCAGTCAAATGCAAAAAGCCGCACTGCTTGGATCTGCACACATATTACGAAAATACGTTACGACGTCCTAGGCCCCTGGGTGGGGCCCGACTAGTAACCAATGCCAAATCCGGCGAAACAACTGGCCGCTGTGATACAATTGTACAATAATAATAATAATAATAATAATAATAATAATAATAATAATAATAGTCACTAATCCTGGCTGCGCAAGAACAAGCTATCCGCACAAATGCCATTAAGGCCAAAATCGAAAAATCCTCTGATGATGCCAAATGCAGACTTTGCAAAGAAGCTGATGAAACTGTTGATCACATACTCAGCTGCTGTAAAAAAATCACGCAGGCTGATTATAAATTGCGGCACAATTCAGTAGCACAAATGATCCATTGGAATTTGTGCAAAAATTATAATATTAAAACAGCAACAAACTGGTGGGAACATCAGCCTGAAAAAGTCACCGAAAATCAGATGGTCAAGATCTTGTGGGATTTTCGCATACAATCAGACAAAATACTGGCGCATAATACACCAGACATCACATTGGTTGAGAAAAATAAGGTCACAATCATAGACATCGCAATACCAGGTGATAGCAGGGTCGCTGAGAAGGAACATGAAAAAATCGCAAAATACCAGGACTTAAAAATCGAAATTCAACGACTATGGCACAAACCAGCAGTGGTAATTCCAGTGGTAATTGGCACACTGGGTGCTATTCCAAAAGCACTGGAATTACATTTAAAACAGTTAAAAATTGACAAAATCACCATCAGTCAAATGCAAAAAGCCGCACTGCTTGGATCTGCACGCATATTACGAAAATACGTTACGACGTCCTAGGCCCCTGGGTGGGGCCCGACTAGTAACCAATGCCAAATCCGGCGAAACAACTGGCCGCTGTGATACAATTGTACAATAATAATAATAATAATAATAAATCCATCTGCTACATTTTTCTACTTTTTGTCTACTTTATCAAATGCCTTACTGAAGTCCAAGTAAATTATATCAACAGTATTCCTCTGGTCCACTAGTTTTGTCACTTTGTCAAAGTGACAAAGTTGCCATAACTCAACTTGCCATGCATTAAAATCTGTGATCTATATACTGATTATTGCTTTACTGTTTAAAAGACATAAATTAGAGTGTATGGCTGTTTTCAACCCAGATTTTTGGACAATGATTGAACCTTAAAATTCTAAAAGGAAAGAAAAAAAGTGTTTTAATTGATATGAGGTCATTCCACTATACCACATATGCCAGAGTTCTCAACAGAATGTATTGAAAAAACAGACTCTGCATAAAAACCTTTCATTAATTCCTTAACATTGTAATAAGACAATCCAAGCCATACTTGGATAAAGGATTCTAGAAGGAAATGAAATTCTTTTTTCATTCATATCTGATTTATTTAATTTAATCAAGAGATAAATTAAGGGCTAAAGCAAATTAAAAGGAAAGAGAGGGAAACAGTATAATTAGTTAAGAGCTCTTGCCTCATTTAGAGTACAATCCTAAACAGATTTAGCAAGTCCTTTAGAATATGATTCTGATTATTGTATTGTGGTAAAATGTTTTAACTTTCAATGTATGCACATTTTACTATATTTTTGTTGTCATTGTTGATACCACAATTGCTGCTTTGGCGGGCTTTCTGTTCTAAAAGATTGCTTAGAAATATTTGTATTAAAAGAAAAATAAATATCATATTCTTTTTTCAGTTCTAAGATAATTCCATCTTATTCCCAAAGCAATTTACATTTTTAAAGACTGATCAAGATTATAGATTTGTAGTATAATAATGTACTTACTTTTGTAGATGTTTTTCAGATGTACATTTTTTTTTTACAAATATTGAACATATTGCAGCATTCTAAGAAATCCAAAAATAAAAGGATAATTACTTTCTGGTTCACACACTGCTTCAGGAAATGTGAATTAAATCAGTTCTTACTATCATAAGAATTGAACGAATTCTTTCCTTTGCCAACATAAAAACTTCTCATAAGAAAAAGAATCATCACAATTTGGATGTCAAAACATGTAGTCACATGGGATAGATAGTGATTGAAATCCCTGCATATTGCAAATAGGAATATTACAGATACATATACATTATGTCAATTTGAAGTTTTATATATTGACATAATATGGAATTACTGCTGAAGAACAGATATTTTTCTAAACCGATGTGTGGGGTGAGGAACACTAAAGTTTGCAGTATAGCTTTTGAAAGTTAGCAATATAACTTTCACAAGAAAGTATTCTTCAGGCAATTGCTTGTATGAAGGAAAAATAAAGCCAAATTTTATCTAGGAAAGCTTATTTATTGCTAAGAATCTGTAATATGCTATCACATATTGTGGATAGAAAATCAGGGCTTATCCACACTGGTCACTTGTCATATCAGCAAAACAGGCCAGCAATCATTTCTGGAAGCAGAAACAGACAATGTTGCACTCTGTAAATTATCTACTCCCCATCAAGGCAATTTCTGGGTACATTTTGCTGTTCTGCTTCTAAAATACTTCTGTCCATTTCATGGTGTCTTGAGTATTCCTATCAAGTGTGGCTCTACATAAATTTCTTTCTAGTTCCTTGGCAACTTGGCAGAAAAAAAGAATATCCTTCAACTAAGTCTGTGCTTACTGTACTCTATTACTTCTTTAAGGCTGCCTTTTTACCAGAAATGCTATAATAGCACAATAGTTGTCCTTGGTGCCTTACAAATAAAAGATTTTTGATTAAAAATCCAGCAGAAAAATATTTTAATTAACTGTTTTTGGTTCATGAGCTTTCCACTTTTCACTATGTTTCTTTTTTGTTTTCTAAATATGGCAAATGGACACTGCTTTATCATTTTCTTAGTCAGCTGAGATTAAAAAAGAATTTCCTGTGAGCACCATGGCAACCTGACATTCTACTGTTAATGGGACCCCATGTACAAAGAAAATGGATCAGTGCTGAATCCAGCCTGGCAAAATCTTTCCAAAGGAAGGAGAGCTTACTGAGATAATCCACATGATTCTAGACAGCTCTGTTCTTTGTGAGTAGATCACAGAAAATATCATTTTGTGGTTGGTTATGGCTACACTCATAATGCAACTTTAACGGACGTTAAGATCAACTAAGCCTCCTTTCTTAATCAATGTTTGGATTTTTTAAAATTGCATTGGAGAAATTGAGACCATTTAGACCAGTAGGTTTTACTTCATTGGGTAAATTCATTTCTTGTTACCCATTAATGTAAGGAAATAGGAAACAGGAGTAGATGAACTAATATTACTCTAAGGTAAGACTACATTAACAGAATCTTGAAAATCTGAAAACACAAACTTCCTTCTGCCACTTTTAACTACTTGATCGATTAAGATGAGTTCTCCCTAAGTTTCTTTATTTGACCATTAAGCCCTTGATGGCTCCTGTCTCTCTTTATTTTCTAGGTAGCATCTCTTATGTTTCCATTCATGCATTCCATCACACTTCTTCTTAAAGGAAGATGGTCTAAATATGATTTTAAATGTTTTGGATTTTTTTTTTTGTATGTAGCAAAGAGTTCTTGGGTAATTAACAATGGATTAAGGTCCAACTGGATTTGAATTAAATGGAAAAAAAATTCCCATAGGAAATTGTGATTGTTTGGGCATTTCTAAAAAGAATTGTGGTAAGGGGACCTTGAAGGTTGGACACTAGAGGAAGAAACTAGGAAAGAATGGACCATAAATCTAGAAGATAAGTTTTTAAAAAAATATATTGGCTTTTCAAATTTCTTGAAAGAGGGATAGACAGGCTGCAATGAAATTCCATAACAAGAATAATTTGCAATGGATCATTTCGAAATTATTTTGAAAGGTTTAGGTTTATTAGATTTATATGTCGCCCTTCTCCCGAAGACTCAGGGTGGCGTACAACATTAAAAGAAACACATAATACAAAAGTTAAAAAAAATTAAATAAAATATCCCAAACAAACCCAATTAGAATTGACATTAACATTTTTTTTAAAAAAAATAAAATTAAAATTAACAATGATCAATAATTTATTTTGTTTTGTTCAGGCCAAGCTGGCTTGCTGGAAAAGCCAACTTTTTATGGCATGTCGGAAGAACCGGAGGTCGGGGATTATACAAAGCTCCAGGGGCAGCTCATTTCAGAGGGAAGGCGCTCCCACAGAGAAGGCTGTCTGGCCGATGGCATCCTGAGGAGGCCAACTCTTCGGGATCGCACTGGATCGTGGGAGGCTACTGGTGGCAGTAGGTGGTCTCGCAGGTATCCTGGGCCTAAGCCATGGAGCACTTTAAAGTTCATAATTAGTACCTTGAATCACACCCGGAAGACAACTGGCAACCAGTCCAGGCCGCCTAAAAGGGATGTAACATGGGAGCAGCCACTTTCTGGACCAGTTGAAGCCTCCAGGTACTCTTCAAGGGCAGCCCCATGTAGAGAGTGTTACAGTAGTCCAGGCGAGAAAGGACGAGGGCATGAGTGACTGTGCACAAAGCATCCTGATCCAGGAAGGGGCGCAACTGACATACCAGGTGAACCTGGTAAAAGGCCCCGCTGTTCATGGCTGTCAGGTGTTCTTCTAAACTAAGCCGGAGGAGGATACCCAGATTGCAGGCCCTCTCTGAGGGGGCTAAAATTTCTCCCCCTATTATCAAAGATGGAACAAGATGCATAAATCGGGATGATGGAAACCACAGCCACTTAGTCTTGGAGGGATGGAGCTTGAGCCTGTTCCTCCCCATCCAGATCCGCACAGCCTCCAGGCATCGGGACATCACATCGAGGGCATTGTTTGGGTGGTTTGGGGTAGAGATGAAAAGTTGGCTATCATCAGCATATTAATGATACTGTACCCCAAAACCACGGATGATCTCACCCAGTGGTTTCATATATATGTTGAACAGGAAGGGTGAGAGAACTGACCCCTGGGGCACCCCACAAGTGATGCAGGAAGGGTGAGAGAACTGACCCCTGGGGCACCCCACAAGTGATGCATCTTGGGGTCAATCCCTGCCCTCCAGTCAACACAAACTGTGACCGATCCAACAGGTAGGAGGAGAGCCACTGAAAAATGGTGCCCCCCACTCCCAACCCCCTGAGTCGTTGCAGTAGAATACCATGGTCGATGGTATCAAAAGCCACTGAGAGGTCTAATAGGACCAGGACAGAGGAGCAGCCCCTGTCCCGGGCCCGCCAGAGATCATTGACCAACACGACCAATGCTGTCTCCGTGCTGTATCCGTGCCTTAAACCTGACTGAAATGGATCCAGGTAGACAGCTTCATCCAGGTACTGAGGAAGCTGATATGCTACCGCACTCTCGACAACCTTCGCTTTGTAGATCGGACAATAGTTGGCTAAAGAAGCTGGGTCCAGGGAAGGCTTCTTAAGGAGGGAACTCACCACTGCCTCCTTCAAGGCAGTGAGAAAGAACCCCTCTCTCAACAAAGCATTGGTAATCACCTGGAACCAGCCTCGTGTCACCTCCCGGGAAACCGAGACTAACCAAGAGGGACATGGGTCCAGCACACAAGTGGCAGGACCGAGTCTCCCAAAAATCCTGTCCATGCCCTCAGGGGTCACAGGATCAAACTCATCCCAGATGGTCTCCACAAGATTCATCCCCATCGACTCGCCTGAATCTACCCAATCAGAGTCCAAGCCTGTCCGGATCTGAGCGATTTTATCCTGCAGATACTGAACAAATTCTTCAGCCCTACCCTGCAAGGGGTCTTTCCCAGCTCCTTGGTTAAGTAAGGAGTGGGTCACCCTAAATAGGGCAGCTGGGCAGTTATCTGCGGACGTGATAAGAGCGGGAAAATGTTGCTGTTTTGCCGCGTTTATCGCCACTAAGTAGGATTTAATATGAACTCTTACTAGTGTTTGATCAGATTCGTACCGGCTGGCCCTCCAACCACTCTCTAGGAGACTTAAGTGTGATAAGTGATGAGAAGGATGTGGAATAAGATACTGACAAATAAATAGCGCTTATAGATAACTTCTTCCTTAATGGAGATGTACAACCACTGAGCCAGGAAACTGATTTGGATAACTTTTTCTTACTGATATACCAAAGACCCTGCCAGACGACAGAACCAGCCCTATCCTGAGCACCCATGCAAGAGTGGGAAGCAGCCAAGGGACAGTGGTCAAGCATTTACATCGACTTTGTGGGACCAATGGAAGGGAAGATGTTCCTGATCGTGGTGGATGCTTATTCCAAATGGCTGGAGGTCGTTATCATGCAATCAACCACGGCAGAAGCCACCATCAGAGCTCTCAGGAAACTTTTCATGACCACAGTTTACCCGATACCCTGGTCTCCGACAACGGTCCACAACTGACTGCCAAGACAATGGAGGCATTCCTCGCAGAGCAATGAAGCAGATGAAGAATAACTTAATGAAGGCAAAGTTTGCTAAATCCTTTAAAAAACTAAAATAGGATGGTGAAGGCTTGGTGTAAAAGGAGACAAGGTGTACAGAATTAACAACAGAAAAGAAAAATTAATAAATATAGTAGGTAATATTTTCATGCCCTTTATGGCATGGATCCCGAGAAACTGTCTTAGCCAACTTCCTTCACATCTGAAGAAGGAGCTTGTTATGGATCCCATCAGTCAAATAATTTTGGCTGGTGTGGTCCAGAAGAAGCGTCCTCTCTGCTGCAGCCTTCCATAAAAGACTTAAAGCCTCCCTCTCATGACTGGCTTGGAGCCAGCCAAGGGTAAATCACCCTAGTGGAGGTTACTAGATTAGAATATCCTTTCTCCATCTCTATTATATGCCCCCCCTCAGTATTTTATCCATTTCTTGTTAATTTGAATGTATTTATTCTTTTACTGTTTCACACTTTTATAACACCATTTTATTAGATTGTAAGCTGCCCAATCACACATTACAGTGAAATGTCATGCAATAAAAAATAAAAAAATAAAAAAAAATCCTGTTTAGTTGTCAGGAAAAAGTCAGGGTTCTACGACAATATTTTCATACTGCTAAGGATTAATAATACCAGTGTGGTGCATAAAAGAAAAGTACTGTCTATAAGACGAAGTTCTCTGATTAGGGATAAAGTAGTAAGGACTTTTATAAAACATCAAAGACCCTTTATGGACTTTTGACTGAAAATTGATGGAAATGAGTTGATTTCTGAATTTGCTAACTATTGAAAAGAAGATTGAATATCAGCCCTGTAAATATCTTTTTTCTATTCTGTACTTTTTTCTGCCTTTTCTTGTTTTCTTAATTAATCTTCTGTATTTTGTTATGGTTATATTTTTATATAAAAATCTCTAAGAAAGAAATATATTTTAAAAATTGGTCTTTCAAACTAATTTATTCAATATCCTGAACTCTACAAGTTGCATTTTCACTCTGCAAATACTACTTTTATCTGTCTATTATGATTAAAATTGTATTATTTTCTGCTTTCATATAGATATTTTGTTTTGGAGAAGGATTAAGTTACCATTGACCTGTGTTCTATTGTCATTTAAATCTGTTTTAATTTGCATATTGTTTAGAGAGCTCTAACTATTTAAAAATACCAAATGTGAGATTTTGATATTAAAAGGTAAACTACATATTTTATCTTGAGTTCCTTGAAATGTTGACGACTTTAATACAGTAAGAGTTGGTCTCAAATCTAGGATCCCATAATGTATTGGCGCAGTGTGTGTATCAATCCAAGCTGTATGAACTTTTGTAATTGACAGATAGAAATACACATGCAGTCATGCACTTTAAAAGTTTTATTCAAATTTAGTTTAGAAAACTGCAGAGCAAAATCTTGGTAATATTTCAGTTTGTCTTGTCCATATAGCACTTTTTAGATATGATAGAGCAATACCCTCAATATAGTTTTTGCTCATACTGATTGGTGATATGGGTTTTGTAGTCAAATATACCTGGAATACCCTATAAAATATTTTCCACTCTTTTAAAAAAAGATTGAATGATGCTTAGTTTCTAAGGCCAAAATCCTGTTTATTTTCATTCTCTTGGAAACTAACTTAATTGAGTTTAATGAACATACATTTCTGTCTTCAGAAGACTAATTCGACCAGATGCTCAGTACCAGATCCTCATCTAACATTAAAATGGACGTCACGTCATGTGTTTCAATGAAATAAAGCCAATTTACGGCAACTTAGTATATCATTTTTAATGGCATGCAGATTGAATATAAAAATGATCAAACATCTATAAAAGAGCGTTATGAATGCAACCTTGCTTAAAATATATTTTCAAAAATGTAAAAGTTAAATATAGAAATCATAAAATGTCATAGGTCATCTCAACCTTCCCACTCATCAACAAAAGCTGAGAGATTTTTCTTAAGTTCTTGGATAAACCATCTGGAAAATGTCAGCTGGTGAAACTTTTGTTCTTGCTAGAAAGAACAGGGAGATTTTTCATCAATCCTTCCAAGAATATGCACTTCAGAATGATGCCTGAAGAATGACATGAGTAATTAATGCACCAGAAATAATGTTATGAGAAAGTTGACGAATTTAGAAAACTAAATGAAATTCATGCCAAGAATAGTGATACACTGTATGATGTCTTGTTTTTCTCCATATTTATATGTGTGCATTGTAATATGTGCATTTGTAATTGTACATAGTACATATCTGATACATTGCTTTATCTGTGCCTGAGTCAATGGAAGACAAAAAGAAATTGCATTGAACTTTTCATTTTCCATGCCACCTAATTTGGAAGTCAGTGAGAACAATATAATTTTATGGGGTACAAATGTTTGATTTTATAGAAGGGAAAACATTTTATAAATATCTGCTTTTTAAAAAATATAGTTGAAGCAATAAAGTTGTAGTTAACAAACTGCAATTTGAAATTAGAAAAAATATTTTTTTAAATTTTTTTTAACATGGTTGCTTCTGATAGCTTGCACAACCCATATTAAGTAGCTTTTCCACCCAACTTTTACAGACTCTGGGCAATGTATAAATTAAGATGACAGCAATAATAAATTAATAATGACAATAATCACTATACATTAATATTTAATTTCCCACCAAACTCAATCACATTAACACGAGCTCTTTCAGACAAACAAATACACACACACACACACACACACACACACACACACACACACACACTTATATATCCTTAAGAGGTCCTTAAGGTTCCTTTAAAGCAGGGGTGTCAAACTCAAGGCCTGAGGGCTGGATCCAGCCTCAGGGTGCTTAGATATGGCCTGCTGTGCAACTCTGGAAACAGTAAAGGACCAGACTGTAGTGCCTCTGCCAGCAAATATGGAACTTGTGAGGACCTCATGCAGCCCTCCTTGACTCCATTTTCACTAGCAGAGGGCTGCAGGAGAGCATCACAGCTGAAAATGGAACCTGTGAAGGGTGTACATAGCCCTCCCAAGCTCTATTTTTGCTGGCAGAGTGCTAGCAAAACAAACTACTAACAAAAGTGGCATTTGATCACATGATGATATCGAGTTTGCCATGCCCACCCTGACCATGTCCACCCCGCCCTTCGAGGTCAAACACAATCCTGATGCGGCCACAACAAAATTGAGTTTGGCATCCCTGGTTTAAAGAATAGCAGGATTGAGGGTGTTCAGATCTCCAGAGATATATTATTCCAGAGGATATGCACCAAAACAGAAAAGGGACATCTTATAGGTCCTATTAGATAGTATTACTTAATAGATGCCCACTCCATAGGATCTTACAAAATACACTGAAACTGTCAGCCTTTTAAAGATGTCCAGTCAAGAAGCACACCCAAGAATACTAGTCCCATCTTCATTGTAAAATTTACACAAAATGAATGTTGCAGGTCTGAAGGTATATCTTCTTCCACTTCCTTTTATACTCCAAGAAACTAGTTACATCCCTTCTGAGATGTTTGCCACACCCCCATTCCTTCTGTGGGCTCAGCTACCTGTTAGCTGGTCATTGCCTAGGTCTGCAGCTCTTTCTTCTATCTTCCAAGGCCCTTCCCATGTACCAATTGCATAAACATTGAGGGAAAGCATCCCTCAGATAGCCAGGCTTATACCTTTTAGGGTTTTATAGATGATATCAACATCTCGTCATACCTACATATTTACATTCAGAGATGGATTTTGGCTGCACAGGTCACAAGCTTGATGCATGCTACATGCATGCACAGGCTTGATGCATGCTACACATGCATGCACAGTACCCCAAAAAATGCTTCTGCGCATGCACAAAAGAAAAAAACAAGATGGTTGCACCTATAGCGCCACCGAGAAAACCAGTTCAGGGGCATGGCAGGCCGAGTTACTACCTACTTGTCTGAACTGGTCTGCTCTGTTTATACCACACCTCTGCTTATACCACACCAATGCAGCTTTTTCAGCAGTGTATAATATTGGTTGTCCAGACAACTTCATAATACCAGTATGTTGTATCTTCTGAAGAATCTTTAAGTCTAGCCCTATGTAAAGCATGTTCCAACAACTCTCACACAAGATGTTTAAGGCATGAATGATCATGAAGAAGCATTCTTTATCAAAGCAAGGGATGACTGGTTTTAGTTTACTTTCTTGCTTATTTTGCCTTGAATCAGTCTTGATTCTTATCCCCCAAATCCATACAATGGTTTTCTAGATGGTTTTCAGTTGCCTTTTCTGAAAGCTTTGAGAGATAACCGATTCACCCAAATGGCTTCTGTACTGAACTCTGCTGAATTTTTACTGCCCCATTTCCAACTACATAACCCCAAAGTTATGACCCCAAAACCATATATTCTTATTTAAACCATCTATTAGTAGCACCTCTATCTTTAAGGCTTTAATTTTAGTTCAGTTATCTGGGGAACTTCCTCTGCTCAATTATATTTGCTCATTCCACCAGATCTGCCAATGAAAGTCCACAGTGGGTCCTATCTACTAAGTATCTGTTCCAATGCCCACGTTATTGTTATCTTCTTTTCCTGGATGTGAGGTTATCTCCATTCCTTTCAACTTTCTGCAAGTCTCTCAAGACCTGGCTATGTCATCAGATTTGAGTGAGGTCTTGCAAGGGATCCCTTATTGCAGTTTTCATAATCCTCTCTGATTGTATGCTTTCTAAATAGTTTTTAGTGATGTCTGTTTTTACATATTTATTAGTTTGCTTCCACATCACCTAGAGTCACAGTCTTGTGAGATAGGCAGTCACATGAATATTATAAATAAATACATTCAATATATACCATTCATCACATTAAAGTATTTTTCTTTGATTTCATCTATTTTTTTGTGAACTCCTTATCATTCAGTTAGCATTCTTATATATAAAATGTGTTATTAGATTTATTTAAGACTTAATTAAATTGTTCGATTTCTTAACTATCCAAAAGTCTATTTTCAATATTAGATTATTCAAATTTTTCTCTAGATAGATAAGTTTCACAGGACAAATGTTGATTTTCCAGCACTGTAGAGCAGATGGATGTTTTCTCTTCTTCATTGTGACAATTTGTATGACTAGTTCTCCACCCAGTGGTTTAGAATGCCATAGTCAAATATCTTAATAAATATCCTATATTCAGGATGGGAAAATAATTTAATCTTAAATGATTAAGATGTTATAAAAAACAATAAAACAGTGAATTTTTTTAAAAAATAATTAAATACTACTATACTTTTCACAGTATTGCAGAACTGAAGAATTCTGGCACCGGAGACTAAATTCCTCTCTGCATCTGTTCCTCACCATCCGAATTCATTTATTTTTTCAGATATAGAGTCCTAATTTTCTACATCTAGGAAATACACTAACATTAAAGCATCACTTGTGAATATAAAAAAAATAACAGATTGTTCTGCAATGAAAAAATGGCTAGGGAAGAAATAAATTCTCACAGTTTTTGCAAGCTGTAAACTTATGTACTTTTATGAGAATAAATCCCACTAAACTTTATAGCAATGAATCCATGACCACATTGCACACCTGACTTAATTAAACACATGAAGATTGAAACATCCAGGATTATGGATTTCATAAATCTCTGTCTAACTACAGACTTCCATTATGATGGACCAGCTTACCAACAAAGGAAAATCTATGGGATCACCACTTTCAGGACTTATAGTGGAGGTCATTATTCAGTACAAATACAATCCAAACTATGGATCAGATATGTAGGCGACACCTTCACCAAAATAAAAAAGGACTAATTAGACAACACACACAAAACCATCAACACCTTCAAAGGAATCCAGTTTCTTAAAGTGGTGCCAACCCTAAAAGGGCGCTGGAATTTAGGTATCTCTGTTCCTTTTTCCAGGAAATTAGATTCCTCCCCATTGTCAATCATTGGCATGATATCTCAAGGCCTCTTATTCTGTCCCTCACCCTGGCCATTGGCCTGCTCTGGCAGGTCACCCAACTCAGTTTGCCTACACTGTCCTCCAGTGTGTCTGGCACACCCTCTGGTTACTGGCTTACTCATTTGCCTGGATCAGTTCAATACTCCTGTCTGCTGGTGCTTCTTGTGCCTTCTCTGTTCACTGGCTCGTCCCCTTGCCTGGATCAACTTACCTCCAGTGCTTGCTGGTGCATCTGGGGCTTCTTGTGGTCACTGGCTTGCCCATTAATCTGCTGGCTTCCCCCTCACCCTCCAATCTGGTCCCTAGCATTTCCTTCCCCACCAAGCAGGGACCAGGGGATGAGGCGGTAGCAGAGTAGACTGGTATGCCCCTTTCCCCCTCGCTCCTCTTTCCTTCTTTCCAGCTCTGTGCTGTATTCTCCCACCTCTCTCTCCTTGCCTCCTCCTCTGCTGTCTCCTTTCTCCTCCTGATGTTTCTCCACTTACTTCATTTTGTCTCACACTCCCTTCCTTCTCCTCCTCTCACCTCCTTTGTTCTTTCCCCATTTTCTACCAAACTTCTCCTTTTATCCTCTTCTATCCCATTCTGCCTCTTTCCCCTTAATTTCTAGGTGATTCCCTCCACCCGGTGTTCATCCTGAGATGTCCCATACAGCCACTGATCAGATGCCATGCATCAGGTGCCCATATTTGGTTACTTGCTAAGGGTTGCTACCCCAGGACACCTGCTGCATGCCACTGTCTTTACCCAGGCTCAGGCAGCTCTGTCAAATGCTGCTGCTCCAGCCCACCCCGCTACAACACCCATTACACTAGAGAAGGAGAAAAAAACTCACTATTTTTCCTGGCCACTCTGATCAGCAGAAACCACGATGGCAAATTAAAAACTCAAGTGTATAAAAAATTCCAGGTGATTCACTGACATCAATCGTGTCCATTACCAAAACAATAATCCAATCTCCAAGAGAAGCTGTCTAATAACTTTATTTATTTAAACTCATTGTAGCAACTCTGAACAGTCGAAAAAAGGACCAGAGCATCTATGCAACATCTTTCAACAAAACGATATTCATACAACTTCATAAAAAACTACTCAACCCAATATAGCACAACCAATACAAACAGTAAAAGGAATAACACTGCCACAAATCAAGAACATCTCAGAAACTACCAACAGATTGCTACAGCCACATGGAATCAGGCTAATACACAAGCCAAGTAAAGCCATTCAAAGCATCCTAATTAAAATAAAAGATCCTGCAGCTCCAAAAGAAAAAATAGGAGTTATCTACAACATACAGTCTAATGACTGAAACAATCACTACATAGGTCAAAAGATTTACAGAATGCCTCCATGTACACCAACTAGCAGTAAGAAGGCAATCTATACATCAGCATCTCGACACTATAATGATAATTTTCATGTACAGAAAGAGGTGGAATACAAACAAATTGCTGAAAATTAGTTTTTCTTTTTTCATTATCTCAGAGCTTTAATTTTTTTGTTTTAGTATTGCTTAAAAGTTTTCTATATTCTGCATAATGTTGTTTTTCCCAAATAGATCAATTAGATTGGTAATAATATAATGTATAACATTTCTACAAAATTTGAATTAGCCAGTTGGGCATGATTTAAAGGAATATGGAATGAGAAATCATGAATTTTATCCAAGGCAAAGTGAGGAAGAACTGGAGTTTGATTTTCTTCCCCCTGTCACAACATATATTGACCTCTTCTCTGCCAAAAGGTATGCAGTTAATTAAGCAGCATGGAAATTTTTGCAAACTTGTCTATAATTTTGTCAACTTCTTTCCTTACTGAAAATAAACTTCAGCTCATTAGCCAATCTCACCACCTAGTGGTCTAGTGGAAATTATAAAGGCAACTTATAAAAGCTAGACTTCATTGAAATAAATTCTTTAGTTACTCATAGTTTAACTGTGAATCTTGGTAGTATAACAAAAAGTATTTTATTCAAACTATTATTAGTTTTTATTTCTGCATCTCCTGATGATTATAGGGCACATCCAAGAACATCTCCTTTTAGTATACTAAGTAATTTCTTGAAATGAATATAGGATAAGAGCAAAGGAAGATAATGCAAAATGATTTGCCATGATATGGGTAGTCTCACTGGGCTAATATTTTCCCTACTACTACAATACATTTAAAATGTCCAGTCAGTACATTCAAGGTAGCTGAGATAAACCACTTCTGTATCCTTGCGGCCACATAATAGGATGATACCCCATTGTTTAAAAGATAGTTAAACATCATCAGCATTTCTTCTTATTTTCTTATCTGTTTATTGAAGCCAGAGAGGAAGGCAGGATCCTCACAATTCTGCACACTTTACAGTGAAAACATGGTTGGCATTTCTGTTATTCCTAATTATCTATGAAATCAGAGTACAATTTTGTGTCTTTATGCAAAATTCCAATGTGATTGTTTGAATTATTTTGTACTACTAGTATTTCTCACTGCATGAATTATGTAAAAAACTATAAATACAATAGGATTTATCTGGTAAATTGTAGCCCAAAGTTCATTATACAGTAATCCTACAGTTTTAGTTAATTATGGCCCATAATGCACCACTTATTTTTCCATCTTAAATTCTTTGTTATAGGAGGCTTCTTTTGTATTGTGGATTCGATACAATTTGAGTTATCTATTTTGCCATTGAGGAATGTAGTCAGGTTAAGCGTTGTTTCACATATTTTATGACATGGCTATCATTCTGATGTAAAATGGGGTTACTGGATGACCACTAGATGGCAATAAAGAGATCTAGAAAGTTTCTTTTTTGCTGTCATCTACTAATCATCTACAATTTTGCAAAGCAGATTAATAGCCATACTGAGAAAGTAAAAGTGTACTCACTTTTCCCTGTGCACACATTGTTAACTCCAAAAACATATACATGTAAATCTGAAGGCTGTATAAACAGAAGAGATCCAGTTTTGGTGAAAAGTTGTTCAGTATAATATATAAGCATGTACAGTTATTACTTCTGTGCAATTTCTGAAAACACTTCTACTTTCTACCATTTTCACAGGACATTTGATATTTTATATATTCTCAATCTTTTTAAATTTAGGAATCCTGGTAATCTGGTGGTACAGTGGTTAAAATGCAGTATTTCAGGCAAACTCTGCCTACAGTCCAGAGTTCGATCTCGATCAGCTCATGATTGACTCAGCCTTCCATTCTTTCAAGGTCAGTAAAATGAGGGTCCATATTGTTGGGGAAAATATGCTGACTCTGTAACCCACTCAGAGAGTACTCTAAGCACTGTGGAACAGTATATAAATGCTAATATTGCCTACTTTAAAAGATTGAACAATGCTGTGTATCTCTATACAAATGTGGCTCACTGTAGTGTGGCGATACAGAACTTGTGCTATCTCCTCCACACATTTCCCCCACCCTTTAGGTCTTATTTCCTTCTGTGCAGTAACAACAGGCATCAGCTCGCCCATTCACCAGAACCTGACCTTGGGGGATGGAAGGAGGAGGATCAGCAAAGGATCGCGCACCTTGGGGATTCAAAAAAGAAGGAAGGGGGCAGGCTCACCTCGAGGCAGCCCATTGTGCTATTGGGATGGCTGGGGACACTGGACACTGAGATTAGGCTAACACTTGCAGACTTGGCACTGTCCCAAATGCCATTAGTTGCCAATGGCATGAGTCTGGCCATGGTGTTTGCACTCTTTGCAAAGTTCCATCTGGCATCTGCTAAGGACTGGAAGGAGACACCTTTGAGTCACATGAGATAGACAAGAGAGGCAGAGTGGAAGGATAGCGTCCTCCTTGTGAGAAGAATAGAAGTGTAACTAAGATGTGTTGGGGGTTAGAAGCTAAAACATACAATGAAGAATTGTAGGATTTGGGTTGGCTAGTTTAATGAAAACAAAGACTAGGAGAGACAGGATATCAGTCTTCCAATATCTGAGTGGCTACACCAAAGAAGAGGGGTCCACTTATTGTCCAAAGCACCAGAAGGTGGGACAAGAAACAATGGATGGAAACTACTGAAGAGAGAAGCAATCTGGAATTAAGGAGAAATGTCCTAACAGTAAGGACAATTAACCAATGGAACTCCTTGCCACCCGAAATTTTGGATGCTCCAATACTGGAGGTTGTCAAGAAGAGATCGGGAGAGAAAAACTAAAGACAAAATGTTTATCGTTACCTTAACCACCTTCTAATAAGTCAAAAGTATTTCATGCCAGCCATAAGAATTTCACTAAAATTGAAGAAAGAATAAATTGAATTTGCAATAGATCAGAAAGAAAATATTGCATAATATTTTTCTGCATAGGCCCAAAAATAAATTAGTTCCACTTTATAATATTATTCTGAGAACTAACAGTTTTTGTTTCATAATTTTAATGGATCATTCCATTCTCCAATCTGATTCTCTAGTGATGATCAAAGTCTCTTACAACTTGGTCAATATCTGTTGTGTAATATCTAATAATTTGAATGTCACATAAAGCCATTCTAACAATGCTAATGCAGCCAACTGCTTTTTTATCTGAGATAATGTACTGAAGAAATAGAGTGCATTTATTATTGTGAAAGTCAACATCTTATATTTGAAAATTAATTTTGAACAGGTATAATCAGAAATTGGCATTTCTGATCTTTTGATCTTTGGCTTCATGATACCTCTTTAATGGTTACACAGAGGGTGAGGTTGATGAACAATGATCTAAAAATTTAGATTATGCTAAAATGTGTATTTTGATATTGTTGAAGTTCGAAGGAACAGATGAGGCGTGAGGCATTATTTGAATTTGAGAGTTATTTGAAATGTTTCTATAGAACACAAGTCTGGTTTGTAACGTTTAGTAAATAAAAATTGATTTATTTTCTATTAATTAAATGAATTTCCGGTTAATTGTACATTAATACTTTAAGAACTGAACATTTAAGCCTCTTTGGGTTTTTTTAAAGTAGGAAATTAATCTAAAATACTTTAAACAAATAATAATGTGGTTTTCTTTCCAGGCCACTGAAAGTTGTCTTCCTTGATCTTGAGCTGTTTCCCATGGTGATACTTCTTCAGTCTTCTTCTTTCTCTGAGAAACATTAGACTAACACAAACATTTGACTTTAGCAGTTTTGGACCTGGCCTATACCTAAAGGTGTGATAAATAAATCCAGATCTATATTTTAGAAACAGAAAAACATTATTCTTTTTCTATTATCTGCACATCAATGCTCTGGGTGGCAGTATTGGTCTACTTCATAAATTTTCTTAGTATTTTATATTATAAGACAATGATTGGTAGATTATAGTCTTTAAAGGAAGAGGAAGAAAAGGGAAGGAAGAAGAACAAGAATAGCATTCAAGCATGTAGGAATACAGTCACAGTTTGTGCCAAATAGTCAGATATGTCTGTTATGAACTACGCACAACTGCACAAAGAATGGACAGCGTGTAAGTTTTTAGATAAGTGGTAGATGCGAGAAAGATGAGAGAGAGAGAGAGAGAGAGAGAGAGAGAGAGAGAGAGAGAGAGAGAGAGAGAGAGAGAGAGAGAGAGAGAGAGAAGGAAAAAAGGAGAGAATAGCTGGACTTGCTCTTCTTTGTAGCAGCCCCTGAGATGTTGGAACCCTGCTATCGGAGGTGGGTTGTTCCCAGTTCGGCCCGGATCAGGTGAACCAGTAGTAGTGGTGGTGGAAGGCACCACCCACCTGCCTGGACACTTCTACACATGTGCAGAAGCTTCTGTGCATACAGAGTGCATTGCACTCCCGAACCGGTAGTAAAAAATTGGCCACTCACCACTGCATGCTATTACGTTTCCCCTAGTCCTTTGCTTATTAACTACAGTTGTTAACCAATTTATATTGTTGCAAAGTTTAAAGTGTCGTTTTTTAAAAGCCAGAAATATTTACTTTGCTTTTATTAAGCTTTGTGATAACATATTTACTTTTTCTTTTGAATGTTGTTTGTTTGTTTATTTTAATATAATTATAAGGGCTCCCAATTCAAACAATTTGTTTCTAAGTGGTGTATAGTAGAAATACTAAACTTAAAATAGTAGAAGCAATCCTACTATGTAACAAGAAGCCACTATAATATGTAAATACAAAATGTAAAATGGTGACCAGCACATAAATGAACAACCAAGAAAGCGGGGGGGGGGGGCATTTCCTTGATGGTCAGGGAAAAAATCAGATCAACTTCCCTAAAGATGAAATGATGTTGAGTCCATAGCATCTGTTTTGTTCAAATACTTCACATTCAGAAATAATATAGTATGTTTATCTATGTATCTCCATGTGCAAAAGAATTAAAATATTCCTAAATTTGTCAGTGAAGATTCTCAGCCATCCAGGTTGAATTGTCTGAAAATTAACAAAACTAGATATATTTCTGCTAATTTGAAACATTGAATGCTGCTCATTCAAATAGTTTCCTCAGTCTGACCAAGTTACTTAGGCAGAGATTCATTGGAATATACTAATTTCTCCTGCACCAAACTCGGAGGTTTCTTCCACAATGTATGTAAGATTGCTCTATGGCGGACACGGTGCCGGGGCTTTAAAGCCCTGCCGCTGGGGCCCTGCCACCACTTTAAAGCCCTGCCGCTGCGTCCCGCTCTATGGCGGACACGGCGGCAGGGCTTTAAAGCCCTGCCACCGGGGTCTGAGTGGCCATGATTCTCCCCTGATTCCCCTGATTCTCCCATGATTCGCTGCGCGTTTGACATGAGGCGTTCTGGGCGTGTCCGCCATCCGCCTGCCTACCTGCAAGAGTACGCATGCGCCACTCTTGACGCATGCACCCTCGCTGGGGGGGGGGAAGATGTTAAGTCCTCGGACTTACGAATGACAGCTCGGCAACAGCCAGGCGCACCGGAACCAATCAGGCGTGACCTGCAGTTGCTGGGCTGTCAAACGCGTGGCTATTGGTCTCCCTGTCTGACAGCTCCATATAAATAACTGTCAGACAGGGAGGGGGTGCCGGTCTACTTGTACATGCTTGTGAATGCCTGTTAATAAAGTTGGTTGTGTTTAATTTACCTCAGACATCTCCAGCATTGTTCTTCTAGGGAACTTAACACTTTTCACAATAAAAGAGACAGCCTCCTATATCTGAGTGGGTTGAACCAATGTTGTGAGATGTGAATTAGGCCGGGGGGGAAGGATCTTTAAAAATTTCAGCAACTGGTTTTCTTCCCTGTTGCTGGGTGGGCATGACCATGGTGGTTGTGGCCTAGTCAGCCTCCTGCACTTGTGGGGGAGCGTTTTTGCCTCTCCCAGACTTCAGGGGCTTTCCTCAAGCCTCTGGGAGAGCAAAAACTGTCTCCCTGGGGCTCCAGAGGCCCTCAGGGACACTCATTTCCCCCCCCCCCCGAGCTTCTGTGCAGACTCTGCACTTACTTTGTATCCAAAATGGGCCACGTGGGAACTCCTGGAAGGCGTGGGGTGTGGTGTGGTGGGCAGGGTGTGGTGGGCAGGGCCAGTCACGAGTGGAATTTGGAAGTTCTCTAAAGTAGATTGAGGACTTAACACTGGCCATAACATTAGCTACGGGTTCTCCCATAGCAACTCACTCCTGAATTAGGGGAAAGAGAGACCTGGAAGTGAGCAGACAGTTAATTCACTTTATCAGTACTGATTTCAGGATTCCTGCTGCCACTGAACATCTTGTTTTTACAAGTAAAAAGAACAAGAAAAAAAGCATCCATATGCAGTGAGGTTTCCAGGGTACTGGAAAGCTACAGAACAGATAAAAGGATATGTCAGAGAGGTTTTTTTTTCCACCTTTACCTAAAGCTGCTAATTAAGATAAAAGTTCATCTCCCAGGACTTTCTCTGGATTCTGAATAAATCCATTCTTACATCCTTCTTCTATTGCAAACTTCAGCAAAATACAGTGCTATAGAATCTAATTAACACACTGAAAGTCGATGGTTTCAAAGCTGACATAAGAAAAATTTAGCTTAGCTTTGCTCTTAAAGCCTAAAATCTTGTTCTTATGCAAGGACAAAAAGAAAAGATATTTGTGTTTCCCTGCGGGCTACATAGTTCTCTTTGTTTTTAATATTGGAAATTCATTTAATTACTTTTATAAATGAGAAATGCAAGTCTAGATTAACCAATGTTTTGACTGCTTAATGTGGAACTGCCTTGCCTTCTGGTGGGTGGACTAATGCACAGACATTGGTATGATGAAAATTATAAGGGAGCTACTAACAATACAAAAAAAATATTCAGATACTCAATTTAATTAATTAACTGCTCTAAATTAAGGTGTATTTAACACATACTAGATATGTTATAAAATTAGCTGCATGGGAAAAACATGGCCTAGGAAATAATTCAGAGAAACTTTCAAATCTAGAATAAACTTCTGTATGAGCAGTTTGACAATTTCCCAACAGTGCTGAGTATAGTTTGAAATGCACCCAGGGTTGATTGGATGGATTATTTTGAATATTTCCAAATGTAATCTAAGCAAAGAGCCTAAGCATTTTTGCAAGGGCGCACATCAAGATCTGCAAGATAGCAGGGACACAAACTATCATCAGAGTCTGCTACTTAAATAATCCTAGCCAGACAGTATTGGCTGCTTTGCTGCCATTAGATGAATATAGATAATTGAAGCCAATCATTGCTTACGACAAGAAAAGACCAACATTTTCTCAGAATACTCAGCAGTATTTTGAATATGCTTAATGAAATTGAATCAGGGTTCCTGCCAGTTCTAACCTCTTCTATAGAAGAGGTTCCACAAATCTACAGTGCCATTTAGAACCGGTTCCAGCTCCCTCCCCCCGCCGGTCTGCACATCATCAGGTGAGAGGAGGAATTCTGGGAATTGAATTCCACAAGTGTTAAAGCTGTCAAGTTTGAACACCCCTGGGGTTTTTCTTTCTAAAAGGTTAGGGGTGCAAGGGTCTTGTAACTTGACAGCTTTAAGACTTGCGTGCTTCAAATGCCAAAGTTTCTGAGCCAACTAAGCCAATGCTAAGTAAGAGCATTGTTAAGTGAGTTTCACCAAATTTTACAAGTTGGCCATGCCCATCCAGCCACATGACTTCCAAGCCACTCCCACCCAGTCACATGGCCAGCAAGCCACTCCCACAAAGCAGGCCACACCTACAGAAGAGGTTCTAAAAAGTTTTGAAACCCACCACTGAATTGAATGTATAGCTACCTGAATCTTTTAAATAAGAATTCTCTGTTGTTCCATCTATTATTGTGCCATTTTAATATTCAAAATTAAAAATGCTTCTGGTTATTATATAATAATAAAAATGTAACAGCTGAATTATTTATTTATTTAACTATTAAAAATATTGAGGCAGAAGTCACAGTCACATAGAAAAGCTGTGACAAAGAAAATCTGTGTTTTCAGAATAAGACAATGCCAAAGATGCCTTTAGTAATTCTTGTGCGGCCATTTTAATCCTTCCTGCTTTCTCTTTAAAGAGATTAGTAGGGGAAAACATTTAGATAACTAGATAAATTGTCATGATATTATTGATATAGTCATTACATTTGCTTTGTTCCAAAGGTATCTAGAAATTTAGCTTGCTGGTAAAGAGAATTGACCTAATTTGTGCCCGTCTTAAATCGGTGCAGAAATATTATCCAAAAAGAAATAGATAAGCAGTTTGTTTCCAAAATAAAATCTCATTTTCTTTATGAAAGATTTGGTGATGTTAATTTGATTTTTTTTCATAATTAGCTTTTGTAGACAAACTGATTATATCATAATTATAATCAACCTTTTTCTAACTTTTGTTTTTATGATTCAAGGACATGTTCACAAAAAATATATATTTGAAATATTGTAAAATGCAAACTAGTTGTCAAAAATGAAGTAGCTGGAAAATTATTTCACCCATGTAGCTCTGTGACTTTGAACTTGAACTTAATTAGTAAAGGAGGTACAATTTCATTCTAGTCTGGAAACATTTGCTAACCTCTGCATGTTCGGAATTTTATTATTTGAACCAATAGCTTGTTTGCAGAACGATGAGAGTTTTCCTTATCACTGCACTCAAAATTTATCTTTCCTTCTGACATATCTCTTACCTGCTGGTTTCATGCACAAATGTAGCAAAATCAATAAATAATTTGGTGCCCTCTTCTAGAGTTTCTTCAAAAATTGTTATCAAAAATGTTCACCTTGTTAACCAACTGCAAACATAACACATTCATCAACTGCGGTAAATGTATTACTGGTGCTTCATGGGGATAGTTGGTGACAATGTAAATATGCTTGAGTCTGCAGACTCATTTGGATCCATGTTTGTTTGCAATCAATAAAGATAATAGATGGGTTTTTGTTACAGATTCCTCGAAATATTGACTTTGGTACATCTGTGAGAAATTATAACATAGTCTCAGCTTTCTTGTTTAACTGCTATAAGAGCTGTTCAATGCCTTGTGAATCGTAATTGCCTTATGAATTATAGAGATAAAGGAAAGGAAGGACTAAAAATAATTGCACCCACATTTTGAAATAAATATAAGCTAGAGCAATTGGGTAAACTAGACTCACAACTTCATTTAATGTTACCACTGGTGTATGTAATAAGAATTTCAGAGCTGTATAGCTATCCTCTAGCTACCTTCTGAACTGTAAATCTATTTTTAAACATAATTTGATATGCAAAGTATATCTCTGTTACTACTTATTTCCACACATCCCTAAGGTTTTCAATAATGCATAAAACAGTGCCTCAATTTAAAAAAATGATAGATGCTACGGACCTAGGTGGAAATTTGTAGCTAAAGTCAGGTAATTGAAATTGTACAAAATGTTTCGATTTCAAAATGTTCAGAACTCAATATGTTCCAAATATGACATAAGGCTTGATTAGTTCTATCAGCATCATATTAAATATCCTGAGCATAGGATGCAAAAATCCAGACAATCATAAGGTGGCAGCAAGAAGTTCAGAAAAAACTTGCCCACTCTGAAAAAAAATGCTGCTTGAAGAAATCTCTCTCTCTCTTTCTCTCTCATTGATATATCCCCAATAACCAACAAGGCCATGATGCTTTATAAAGTTAAAATTAGATATGTGATATTTTCTTTAAAATGATATATCTCTCTCCCTCTCTCCCCCCCTCTCCCTCCCTCTCTCAGGAGGAGGAATTCAGACTGTTGCAACAAATAGCAAAGAACTGTTGGATTTGTATGATATATAAGTGTAGTACATATTTTAATTTCTCCTTCATAGAAAAGTCTAAAAGTTTAGGGCTCATTCTCAGGTATCCTGCTTGTTTTTCACTCTTGCTTGCTGAACAAGGAATGGAAGTAGACTTTTCATAACTTCAAAGATTTTCCTGTTGTGAATGTCTCAGATGTTAAATTCCCATCACAGGATCATATGCCACTCATAAAGGTGAAGTCTTGTAGTGTCTCCTGACCATAATAGAACCATGAAGTCATGGTGCCAGGTTTGGATATAAAACCAAACAAAACTACAATGTTTTGTTATTTGTTGGGATCTTCTGCATAGAATCTACTTTTAAGTGCTGGGAAAACTAGCCAACCTTGGGGTATCTCTGCTGTCATTATTACGAAGGTCCTGGTCATTTATAGAGGAGAAACTCGAAAAATTAGAATATCATGCAAAAGTTCATTTATTTCAGTAATGCAACTTAAAAGGTGAAACTAATATATGAGATAAGACTCATTACATGCAAAGCAAGATAGTTCAAGCCATGATTTGTCATAATTGTGATGATTATGGCTTACAGCTCATGAAAACCCCAAATCCACAATCTCAGAAAATTAGAATATTACATGCAATCAATAAGGATTGTACATAGAACAATATAGGACCTCTGAAAAGTATAAGCATGCATATCTAGTCAGTACTTGGTCTGGGCCCCTTTTGCAGCAATTACTGCCTCAATGCAACGTGGCATGGAAGCTATCAGTCTGTGGCACTGCTGAGGTGTTATGGAAGACCAGGATGCTTCAATAGCGGCCTTCAGCTCTTTTGCATTGTTCGGTCTCATGTCTCTCAACTTTCTCTTGGCAATGCCCCATAGATTCTCTATGGGGTTCAGGTCAGACGAGTTTGCTGGCCAATAAAGCACAGTAATCCTGTCAACATCAACCTGGTCATTGAACCAAGTTTTGGTGTTTTGGGCAGTATGGACAGGTGCCAAGTCCTGCTGGAAAATGAAGTCAGCATCCCCATAAAGCTCGTCTGCGGAAGGAAGCATGAAGTGCTCCAAAATTCTCCTGGTAAATGGCTGCTTTGACCCTGAACTTAATGAAGCATAGTGGACCAACACCAGCAGATGACATGGCTCCCCAAATCAACACAGACTGTGGAAACTTCACACTGGACTTCAAGCATCTTGCAGTGTGTGCCTCTCCATTCTTCCTCCATACTTGGGGTCCTTGGTTTCCAAATGAGATGCAAAAGTTGCTCTCATCAGAAAAGAGGACTTTGGACCACTGAGCAACAGACCAGGTCTGTTTTTCTTTAGCCCAGGTAAAATGCTTCTGATGTTGTTTGTTGTTCAGGAGCAGTTTGACAAGAGGAATACGACATTTGAAGCCCATGTCCAGGATCTGTCTGTGTTTGGTGACTCTTGATGCACTGACTCCAGCCTTAGTGAACTTCTTGTGAAAGTCCCCAACATTTAGTGCACTCCTTGTGAAAGTCCCCAATCTTTTCCTGACCAGGCTGTGGCCATCCCTGCTGCTTGTGCATCTTTTTCTTCCACACTTTCCCCTTCCACATAATTTTCTATTAATGTGCTTTGATACAGCGCTTTGGGAACATCCAACTTATTTTGCAATTACCTTTTGAGGCTTTCCCTCCTTATGGAGTGTATCAGTGATGGTTTTCTGCACAACTGTCAGGCTGGCTGTTCCCATGATTATAATTCCTACTGAACCAGTCTGAGAGACCATTTAAAGGCTCAGGAATCCTTTGCATATGTTATGGCTTAATTAGCTATTCTTGAGCCTAGAATATTGCACCTTTTCACAATATTCTAATTTTCTGAGATCGTGGAGTTGGGGTTTTCATGAGCTGTACACCATAATCATCACAATTATGACAAATCACGGCTTGAACTATCTTACTTTGCATGTAATGAGTCTATCTTCTACATTAGTTTCACCTTTTAAGTTGCATTACTGAACTTTTGCACGATATTCTAATTTTTTGAGTTTCACGTGTGTGTGTGTGTGTGTGTGTGTGTGTGTGTGTGTGTGTGTGTATCTTACTTGGTACACATCCTTTTTATGTTATGCTTTTAATGGTTTTCTGGAGTAAATAGTATAGCTAAAAATCTTTTTTCTTTATTGGTGCATTCATTGTTTCTGGATCCAAATGAACCAACTGCCTGGACACCTGTGACCACTAGTTACCTGAGACTTGGCAAAACATTGAGCAACTTCTTCCAAACCATTTCTGAAACTTGCATAGGCTAATAAATCATTACAGTAGTCAGGATCACCCATGGACAAGATGTCAGTGGTTGAGATATTGATGTTGTTGAAAAGGGATTTGAAAAGAAAGAAAAGTGGCTACATAACTGCTAGCATGCTTTAAAAGAGAGAGAGAGAGAAAGAGAGAAAATCTATACGAATAAATTACATGTGTAGTTTTAAGCTCTTATTTTTACAAGTAGGCAATGAAAAAGCATGTGAGTATATTAACATATTTCATACTCAAGTATTGCTGATATTGCATACCTAATATTGGTTAGGTACTGCAATTTTAAATATAATTAATATGATGCTGATATATTTCCTTTGCATGATGTTATATGCTGTTAATACCAAACTTCAGGGTATATTTTAAAATATAAATATAAAATATAAATACTCTCTGCCTGTTTGGGTTATGTTGAGTTTTAAAATGCATCCAGTGCATGTTCTTGTATCTTACAGTAAATGTATTATTCCTGCAGTTGAGAATTCAGCAGCTTTTCTTTGTTGAAGCCAAGAGTCTTAGACACAACTTTTAGTAAAAAAAACAATACTCAAACATTTGTTGAGTTATTACTGCTTGAGGTTACTAATTAATTGGTTAAAGGTAGGATTAGAAAGACCGAAACATTTTTAAAAGTCTATGGAATAGTAATGGAAGTGATGTGATCATTGAATGCAATGTTAAACATTAGCTTATCCTCTAATCTGTTAAATCTATTGTTGAATAGAATATATATTTAAATTGAAAAACTGTCTTTTTAAATAATAATTTTTAAAGCAATACTTCAGTGAGTCTTAACTGTAATTTAGTCACTGTCAAAAATGGATTTGTCTGGCATGATCTGTTTTTTAACAAACTCATGTTGGCTTCTGGTTATAACTTTGCTTGCCTCTTAAGTGTTTGCAGATTCATTGCTTGATTATCTTTTACAGGAGTCTCCAGATATTATGTATGAAATCAGCTAGAAATTCAATGAGAACTTTGATATCAAAGACAAATTACACATTATTATGGTATCTAAATAGGGATCTAGATGGAAGCATGGTAGAAGTGCTTTGGAATGAAAGGAAACAAAAAAAAATACACATGGCAGAAAACTGTCAAATGGAACAACATAGAGAGCCAGGCAAACAATTATCATTACTAATGTATATAGGAAACAAAAACACTAGTAAGTTGGAATTCTAAGCAGGTAAATCACTGCATCATCCCAAAATGATTGGTCTGGATTAGAAAGGGTGTTACGAGATTTAAAAATAACAATTATAGCATGAAGCTGAAATCACCCACATCATCAATTCAAAAGCTGATTGCTTATATTGATACAGATTATTTGCAACAAGAAAGGCCATAAGCGTACAGCGCCACCAGTTTGTGGCCAGAACTACTATGTTGGTAATGAATAGTCCATTCAGATACTTACTATCAATGAAAGCCTTTGTGGCAACATTAGCAAACAAAGAGGTTGTTTGGCTCCATCAATTGATGACCAACATTGGCATAGACAATTTACTGATTCATGAGGTAATCTAAAGGTGCAGCTGTATGATGCAGACAAAAACAACTAACACATTGACATAAGATAGCAACTACTTAAGAAAGATAGGAGTTCCAGTACTATTCTATCAAATACTGCCAGAGGAGACCTGCTGAGGTTCCCATAGGTCAAGAAATTCAGATGGAATCTAGGAGAAGAGCCTTCTGCCTCTGGAACGTCTTGTCCCAGCCCTGGAATAAGGTTTGCCTCCCCATCCTATTTTCTGGCAAAGACTCTGCTCGTTTGTTTGAGGGCCCAATTGGGGAGTACATCATTGAAGGTGGATACTGGACTAATGAGCTGGCCCCCACAATCTTTCTGCACTTTCTGATTCCCCTCCACTCATCTTCTTTAATTTCATATTATTGTCTTTCCATTGTTTAGGGTTTCATTTCTTTGCTATTGTTATATCTGCATTTTTACCAACTTTTTAAATTTTATTTTTGTAAATTGTCCAGAGTAGCCCCATGATTAGCCATATATAGCCCTATATACATATACAGGATATCCACAAGCTATTAAGAAGGTATGTTGGAGCAGCAGCCGGTTTTTGCGCATCTTAAAGGAGTTAATGTTTAGTCAGAATAATCCCAGGAAGGGAAAAAGTCAAGGAAGAATGTTTCCCAGTAACCTTGAGTACATGTGCTATAACAATAATCCTCAGCTACCTCGTGCATTTTTCTAGCAGCATCTGAAAATATAAGTTTTCTTTATGCAACTTCTGGAATAAAGCTAAGTCAATAAAGATACGCCCCCCTCCCAAAAAACCCTATATCTGAGTGCAATTAAAAGTAAATCTTTGATCCAGAACTAGGCTTTTAAGAAGGCTGAGCTTTGAGTAACAAATCACTTTAGGAAAGTTTCATTTCATTTAACTAGGGTTTGACCAAAATTAAAATAGAGCCATGGCGTAACTGCTGTGAATGGCTCATATCACTGAGAGAGAGCTGCATCCTATCTTCAGAAGCAGATTTATACATTTGATGGCATCCTTTTCAAAGGACTTTTCATCAGAGATTGATCAAGAGAAAGTTCCCTTTGAATATTGCCCAGCCTCAATACCTTAGTCTTTGTTGATTTTTAAGTGATACACTAAACATTTCCTCCAAATCATAGTTAACGCAGGACATATGACTATTCTTCAGTACTTTAATTTTAATTTAATTTTATTTATTTGTCAAAGTTCTAGACCACCCATCTCACCTAAGTGACTTAGGAGGGTTTACAAAGAACATAACAAAACAATATAAAAGTGTGACTAAAAAGCAGAGTTAAAACAGAATCAACATGTGTTAAAATTTACAAGTTAAAAGTAAAGCAAAATATCAATGTTTAACAGATAATATAGCTAAAAGGGTTTTCAATGCAGGCAGAACACCTTCAAGTCACCAGTCCTCAGGGTTGCATAGTAGCTTTAGATTTCCATATTAATTGATACAGTCAGATCTTTACACATTTCTGGAGGGCTATAATAGTGGGGGATTACCTCATCTCAGGGGCAAGATGTTCCAAAAGGTGGAGGCAATGGCAGAGAAGGCCTTCTTTTAGACCTTGCTAATCAAAATTCTTTAATAATTGACAGGATATGTAGTCGGCCTCCCTGCTTGACCAGATGGACATGTTGATGTAATTGTGACAAGATGGCTCATCAGGTAACCTGGTTCCATGCCATGAAGGGCTTTAAAGATGATAACCAATACTTTGAATTGAACCCAGAAGTAAACTGGCACCCAATGCATCTTGTGTAGCAGAGGTATTACATGTCCACCCAGAACTCTGATACTGCTGCATTCTGCATCAGTTGTAGCTTTTGGATGTTCCTCAAAGGTAGCCCCATGTAGAACATACTACAATAGGCCACCCAGGAGATGATCAGGGCATGAATGACTGAAAGGGGTCTTCTCAATCCAGGAAATGATGTAACTGATGCACAATATGAAGTTGAACAACAGTCCTCTCAACTACAATTGCCGCTTGCTCCTTAAGCAGGAGTTGTGAGTCTAGGACCAGATTATGTATCAGGTCCATGTGGGGCAATGCAATCCCTTTCAAGAGAGAAAACAATAAACCCTCACATCCAAAGGAGCTTCTTACCCACTATTACTTGGTGTTTACCAGTTCAGTTGAAATATATTGTCCACCATTCACAACCCACAGCCTCAAAGCACTGTGAAAGGGCATCCAAAATATCACTTACTTTGCCTGTGGTGGAAATGTCTACCTTGTATCATTTGCATATTGATGATCCCTCATGCTGTAGCAAAAAAATCATCTCACCCAGTGGCTTTATGAAAAAAATTAAAAAGAAGTGTAGATAGCACTAAGCTGTGTAGTAAAGGAGTGTGGAGACCACTAAAGCTGACTGTTGTATTGAAAGCTGCTGCGAGATCATGAAGAGCCAGAATAGATTCACTACCTCCATGCTTTTCCACCAGCAATACCTTTTCCGTTACATTAAACATTGCAAAACAATGGCAAGCTTGGGTGTTTGGGGACATATTTAGTTTTGATGCTTGACGTTGTGGACCTTTGCAGCAGAGGCGGGTTCCTACTGGTTCAGACTGGTTCGGCCAAGTAGGTAGTAATTCGTTCTGCCACGCCCACAAACTGGTTCTCTCAGTGGCACCATAGGTGCCGCCATCTTGTTTTTTGCCTTTGCGCATGCGCAGAAGCATTTTTACAGTACTGTGCATGCACACCTAGTGTGCATCAAGTGCGCACACGGTGCGTCCCTGAGCAAACCGGCAGTAGCAGCAGATGGAACCCACCCCTGCTTTGCAGTTGCTTTCAGATTATTGATGGCCTTTCAAAAGAGAGGATTGTCCCCTGAAAATAAGTTTATGAATAAATATGAACTAATTTTTCTATAAGTATGTTATTAGAAGAGAATAAAGATGGTGAATCCGAAACAGAAAATAAAAAAGTGCTTGTGGTTTGATCAGAAAAAATACAGGCAATCCTCAATGTACAACCACAATTGAGCCCAAAATGTCTGTCATTAAGTGAGATACTTGTTAGGTGACTTTTACTCATTTTATGATGTTTCTTGCCACAGTTGCTAAGTGAATCATTGCAGTTGATAAGTCAAGTGAATCAGGCTTCCCCATTGACTTTGCTTGTCAGAAGGTTGCGAAAAGTAATCTCATGACCCAGGACATTGAAACGGTCATAAGTATGAACAAGTTGCCAAGTATATGAATTTTGATCGCATGATCATGGGGATGCTGCAAAGATTGTAACTGTGAAAAACAGTCATAAGTCACATTTTTCAGTGCCGTTGTAATTTTGAATGATCACTAAATGAACGGTTGTAAGTGGAGGACTATCTGTGCATAATAAGTTGACAGCTCAGTACAGTATTTTTGAAAAGCAATGCATTATGCACTTTGCTAAATGATGTGTTTACTTATGATTAAAGTTTCATAAGTAAATCACCAGATTGGGATAATTAAAACTGAAGAGTCCTTCCAAGTAAGTCTTGTATTTTGCAGAATTAATTCTGGCATTATTCTCATGCCTGCTTCACCTGGAATAACACATTGTCAATGAATGGAATACTTAGGGAAGGGAATACTACCTTGGTAACATAGTAAAAGAACTTATTCCTCCCTCCCCCCCAAAAGGAAAATCTGTCACATCCATGCATGTAAATTAGATTATCTAAATTAGATGAGGAGTAATAAATGAAATGGCCTTATTGGAACAAAGTCAGTTTTCTATTGAAGCAGATGCCTTATTTTCTAATTCAAGCAAGCCACCCTTGCATTCACCAAAGTGATCCATTTGCAATGAGGATTTGTTTTTCTGGGTTGTGGAAGGAAGGATTTTTTTTTCCAATCTCACTTCTGTTAGTGATAGTAACAATGGTATGGATCACTTTTCTTTGACTTGAAGCCATAATTTCATAATGATGAAATTGCCCCAACAGGTAATATTGAGTGACTCACTTTAGCAGCTAAGCCACAACATGGGTGGGAGAACACCTGGTAATTCTAAGCTATAGAAAGTGGAAGAGGGCAGTCACAGTGATCTGCACCATAACTATAAAAACCACTAGGAATCAAGCTTAGTTTACAGAAGAGTTTATCTTGCAGATAATTACATCATAATGCACAATTAAGTAAATAGACACTTTCTCAAACATGTCAACTTTAAGCTATGTGGACTTAAGCTGTGAACTCTCAAAATTCCCAGGCCAGCATGTTGACTGGGAAGTTCTGGGAGTTGAAATCTACACATCTTAAAGTTGTCAAGGTTGAAAGAAACTAAAATAAAGCAAACATAGATTTTCAAAGCTGACTTAAAAGCACTGAAAGAGTGAGATTTACATAACTCTAAGGAAATAAATTCTGTAAGAAAGAACCTTTTACCAGAAAGCATCATATTACAGGATCACTGTATTTGGTCTGCAAAAAATTAGACAATCACCCTGTAGCCACAAAAAGCCACATAGTGGACATTTGAATTTTTGCTACCAAATAGGATACTCTGCTACCAAATAACTATCAAATGGCCTTGGTCACAAATATCTAACAGGTCTGTATAACTCTGATAGATCAGACACAGATCTTCAGTTACTAGGATGGAGAAATGTGAAGAAATTCCAAGACAGTCCTGCCTGCTTGCCTATGAATGATTCAGTTGCCCCCACCTGTCCCTGCATCAATTGTAATAAACATCAACCCCAAGATAGGCCAAGTCAGGAAACATAAAAAAGAAGATCAAGAACAAGAAATAATAAGAGTCTATTTCTATAACATATAATAATAGAATCTTGAAACCCATTTATCCTTTACTCTAGTCCTTATTTAACAAGCACAATGAAGACTGACTACCCAGTTGTTAAGTAAAGCATTCACTAAGAGAAACCACAGCTGTGTTTATGTTCTTTGGCTTTTCTTTTTCTTACAAATGTATGAAGGTTGTAAATGTGAAAACTGTTGCAAAGTTATTTTCAAACTGCTATAATTGCAAACAGTCACTAACAAGGCCATTACTATTTCTAGTTTGGGTGCCATTTATTTTGAAGCTTACAAAGGGGTGGATGGTATAATGGGCTTGAAATTGGTTTTTGACATAACAGAAGAACTGGACCAATTCTGAAATAAAATTTGGAAGAAGCTTCCCTGAACCTCTCCAAAAGTTACCATCAAATGCTATGTTTTGGACGTGAAAGAAATAGGAAAATGATCAATGGTTTTCATTATTAATGTATTTTATGAATCAGATATAAACTTTGTTCTGCCTGCAACCATCACTTTTGTGCTGGTCTGGATTCTATTAAAAGTATAACTTTTATTGTATTACTTAAAAATGCAGGGTGGCTTTCAGTTGGATAAAAGATGATGTACTTTTGTTTCACTGAATCAACTAAACTTGCCAATGCCTCTTTTGACATGTTTTGTCTCCTTTTGCACTGGAAGGCTTTCTATTATATAAAAACCAAGACAAACACATTCACATTCTCAAGAAAGCTAAGAAGCTGTAAACAACAAACATACTAAGGTGAAAACTAGATTCTAGAAGGAACATTTATCAGTTCCTTGGAACCTCAGTTGAAGTGAATATATGTTACGTACACATAACACTTTTTCTGTGCATTAAAATTATGACAGCTTTCAGTCCAAGACTGCAGGGGCTCAAGCTATTTGAATGTTTCTTTTCTTTTTCATAAAAACTTGCCAGCATGGTGTAAATGACATTTTTGCAAGGCTACAAAAGGTAGCAAAGTAACACTGCACTGCTGTTCCAGTTGGCTCCAAAATGTCATTACCCTGTTTGATAAAGAGCAGAAATTCTGTTACCAGTCAAACAGCACAGTAGGCTTCCTAGAAACATTTTCAGATAGTATTTAAATAAAACACACTCACACTAAGCCACTATGAATGGAAAATCTACAGTTCTAAGTAGAACTGCAGTTTACTTACAATTTACTTCTTAGTTTCTTACTCAGGACATATTTTGCCAGAGTACACTGTGTGTATGCATAATAAATTTAATTGCATGCTTGAGCAACATCATTTATTGGTTTTACCCCGTGGGCATATTATGCAGTACTTTTAGCATTCCTTTTTGTATACATTTAGGGAAGGAGAGCATGCTGAAAAACTTCAGAAATTACAGTTGCTGAGCAGAGTTGGCTTTGGTTAGCCAAATCAGAAAGAATGGGATTAGAAAAGCGGGTTTCAGATTAAAATTGTTCTCAGTGGGAATTAAACCCAGTTTTTTTCCCTCTCTGCAATTCCTTGCTAGCTTTTAAACAATTGCATCAATAGTTTTCCTTCTACCGGGAAAAACAAATTCTAGAAAGAGTAAGAAGAAAACCTGATGAATCTTCAGTAAGATTGCATAAAATGTTAATACCACTTTATAATGTCTTGGTAAAACCACACTTAGAATAGTGCATCCAATTTTGTCATCACAATATATGTTCAGAAGAATACAGAGAAGAGCAACAAAGATGATTAGAAGTTTGGAGGCTAAAAGATATAAAGACCATTGGCTGGAATTGGGTATGTCTAATGGAAAGAAGGACTAGGGATGACATTATAACAGTGTTCCAATATTTGAGGGGCTGCCACAAAGAAAAGGTGATTAACTTATTTTCCAAAGCGCCAGAAGGCAGGACAAGAAGCAATGGATGGAGACTAATCAAGGAAAGAGGCCACCTAGAACTAAGGAGAATTTTCCTAACAGAATAATTAATCAGTGGAACAACTTGCCTCTAGAAGTTGTGAATTCTCCAACACTGGACATTTTAAAGAAGAGATTGGACAACCATTTGTCTGAAATGGTATAGGGCTTCCTGCGTGAGCAGGGTGTTGGTCTAGAAGGTTTCCATGCTGCCTTAATTCTGTTATTCTGTTCTTATTTTTTTTAATTAAAAAAAACCAGGTCATACCAAACAAAACTCAAAACGGCGGTGGTAAGACCCCTCCTAAAGAAACCATCGTTAGATCCAGCCATCTTAAACAACTTTCGTCCTGTCTCCAACCTTCCCTTTATCGGGAAGGTTGTTGAGAAGGTGGTGGCCTTTCAGCTTCGACGGGCCTTGGAGGAAGCTAGCTATCTTGACCCCTTCCAGTCCGGCTTCAGACCTGGTTACAGCACAGAAACCGCTTTGGTCGCATTGACCGATGATCTCTGGAGGGCCAGAGATGGAGGCTATGCGTCCATCCTGGTTCTCCTTGACCTCTCAGCGGCTTTCGATACCATCGACCATGGTATCCTTCTGCGACGACTGCGGGAGGTGGGAGTGGGAGGCACTGTTTTGCGGTGGTTCTCCTCCTACCTCTCGGACAGGTCGCAGTCGGTGTTAGTGGGGGGGCAGAGATCGTCCCTGAGGCCCCTAAACATGTGGAGTACCTCAGGGTTCGGTCCTATCCCCCCTACTATTTAACATATACATGAAACCGCTGGGCGAGATCATTCGGAGGCACGGGATAAAATACCATCAATATGCGGACGATACGCAATTGTATCTGTCCGCCCCGTGCCAACTCAATGAAGCGGTGGACGTGATGAACCGGGGTCTGGAGGCCGTTAAGAACTGGATGAGTGCTAACAAACTGGTGCTCAACCCGGATAAGACCGAGTGGCTGTTGTGTTTCCCCCCTAATAATTTGGCTAATACACCAACGCTTAGGCTGGGGGGTCAAATTTTATACCCCTCAGATAGGGTCCGCAACTTAGGAGTCCTCCTGGATCCACAGCTGACTTTTGACCACCAGCTGTCAGCTGTGACCAGGGGGGCATTTGCCCAGGTTCGCCTGGTCCGACAGTTGCGGCCCTACCTAGATCGGGGGGCCCTCACAACAGTCACTCGAGCCCTTGTGATCTCTAGACTGGAATACTGCAATGGGCTCTACATGGGGTTGCCCCTGAAGTGCATCCGGCGACTACAGCTAGTCCAAAATGCAGCCGCGCGAGTGATAGTGGGCGCACCTCGGTTCGCCCACGTTACACCTGTCCTCCGCGAGCTGCACTGGCTGCCTGTTGGTCTCCGGGTGCGCTTCAGGATAATGATGACCATCTTTAAAGCACTCCATGGTAGTGGATCTGGGTACTTGAGAGACCGCCTTCTGCCGATTACCTCCCTAAATCGACCAATCAGATCGCACAGACTAGGCCTCCTCCGAATTCCATCTGCCAGTCAATGCCGACTGGCGACCACACGGAGGAGAGCCTTTTCTGTTGCTGCCCCGACCCTATGGAACGAGCTCCCCATGGAGATCCGCACCCTCACCACGATCCAGACCTTCCGCGCAGCCCTCAAGATCTGGCTCTCCCAGCAGGCCTGGGGATAGGCTTCAATTACCCGCCCGAGTGTTTGATTGTTGAATGAAAGTTGTGTTTTATTATTTTTCTTTTGTTCACAAAGTGTTTGTTTTGACCTTGCACTTCCCCTCCCCTGTGGTTGTAAGCCGCCCTGAGTCCCCTCAGGGAAAAGGGCGGCATATAAATCCCAATAAACCTACAAACCTACAAACCTAAAAAGACACCATACAGCCACTTTTCTGAAATGGTATAGGGTCTCCTGCTTGAGCAGGGGTTTGGACTTCAAGGTCCCTTACAACTTTGTTGTTCTATGTTTTATGTCTTATGCATATTGCTACTCTTTGCTTTAATCCTTGATGACGATTTTTTATATTTCTTAATTGTTTTATGATCTAGACTATTTAAACAATTTTAAAGCCAATTATTGCAATAAAGTTTTGCGCTCCCTTTTCATACACAAATCTGATTCCAATTATCATCTAATTAGAAAGATGGGAACATCTTTTTCCAGTAATGTTTTCCAGTAATAGCCCATATGTTTACTAATGCTCATAAATCGAAATCCTGGGTGTTGTAACTCCCACATATCTGGAGGGCTTCTTGTGAAATTCTTGTAAGACATATTTTCTTTTCATAACAGGTATTTATAGTCCACATTAGAATAGCTATTATTTTCTCCCTATTTCAGAGTAGAAATTTGAGGACTTTTGGTTGAAAAAAAAGATAAATAGGCAAATTGTCAAATGCTTAAAATTCACTTTTTTTCTTTGTCTCATGAGAAATCACATTCCTGTTAGTGAGCAATTTGACACTGATTTTTGACAATACTTAGAGAATTCCTGTTGTTATAAACACTGAGTTGCACAATTGATAATTGTGTGGAAATATTCACCAAACACAGTAGGGGTTACTTTTGAATAAACATGCGTAGGTTTGCTTAAAAAGAGTGATTGAGATTAATTTTTCAAACTGAAAAGGTAGATGAGAAAGGTTTAACATTAACCTGTGACACATCAATTCTTCTTAATTCTAAATTAAAATTACACAGAGAATAATCTGTTAGCATTGCCAACGATCAACCAATTAAAACATGCGTTAGCAGCTTGCTTCAACTGTTGATTTTCTAAGTCTCTTAGATTAATCATTAAACTGATTAATGATTAATCTACAGTAGGAAACTAACTTCTTTGTGCAAAACCATGTGGCTAAATGACATTGAAACTTGAAAGTAAAAAGCAAATTAATAGGTTAAAATTATGTTTAAGCAATAACAGAGATATCATATATGGAGAATAAGTAATGTGTTTTTTCCAATAATTTTCCATCTATTTTGGTGTAAAGCAACCTCTAATAACACTGTGCAATTATTTTCAAATTGCAATTTCAAATGCAATTTTTACTTGTTATTTTAGTACTGAGTGACACTTGGAGATTTTATCTACTCTGGTGAATGTAATTTCAAGATGAAATAGCCAGTTTGATGCAGAGATTAATTCACTAGCTAACAACTAGATAATTTTGAGTTCTGTTCCTGCTTTAAGCATGGATCCAACTGTGTGTCTTTAAGCCAGTCACCTTTTCTCAGGCCTAGAAAGCAGTTAATGGCAAACTACTTCCAAAAACATTACCAAAAAACTGCAAAGATTAGTCCAGGCAGTTGGCAGTAATTAACAGTAATAACATGAAGATATAAAAAATGTCACATGTCATAAATATCAGATTACAAGCACTATTGGAAAAGATCTTTTTATTTTCCAGCATTTTTTTGAAAACCAGGTTCTGATTCTTTCTTTTTCTCTCTATCCCTTCCTTCCTTCCTTCCTTCCTTCCTTCCTTCCTTCCTTCCTTCCTTCCTTCCTTCCTTCCTTCCTTTGTTTTTGCATCAATTGAGTGTTCATCCATTGGTTACAACAGGAATTGACCAACCAACTGAGCTTCAGATCATGAGCTGAGAAAGGGACTTGCCCAAGGTCAGCTGGAAGGATTCAGACCCAATGTGGGATAACAACACAGTCTCTTGGTTTCTAATTAGAAACTGGTCTCTACTCTACTGGTCTGTACTGAAGAAAAATTCATCCCAGTTCCAAGCTGGGAGAAAAACACTGAAAATAAAATGGAGACTGGTTGGAAAGAAGATCTCTATTTATTTGGGTGCCAGAAACAGCAACATGTTTCTGGATTGGCTGACAAAATAGTTGAATAAGTGGATGGACTTTTATAGGGTTCTAGAGTTTGGTGATTAAGATGCTTCAGAAGGTTGTAAAATGTAGTGAGCCTTGTGTCTTTTACTATTTCAATTGTGGTGAGTTAATCCTATCATGTCCTAAAAGTCATGTCCTGTCCTTAGAATTTGGGTGGGGAAATTGCTAAGTACTCAACTTGCAATCAGTTGTAAAGTCCTGAATTTATGACTGGCCGCAAGTCCTCGACTTATGATTGACAGCTGGCAACAGCTCAGCCGTGCCTGATTGGCTAAGGCGTGGCTGGCTGAGTGTGGGCTGCCCGAGGCATTCTTATTGGTCGCCCTGCTTCACATCTCTTGTATAAATAGCTGTCAAGCATGGCGAGGTGCTTAATCACTGTACATAGTTCTTGTTGCTGTTCTACTGAATAAACTGCTGTTCACTTACCTCAGCCACCTCACACTTCTTCAGTTAATACCAAACTTATCACTGGCGGTGAAGGTGGGATGCTGACGGTTCCTGCCTAACAGCCACAAAAAGAGGAAGCTTAATTACTTTCCTTCCTTTCTACAAGACAATTTTTTTTTACCTCAAGCAGCAACAGCCATGGCTTCGCTTCCGCCATTCACACCTTTCGGAACCGCTGGCGAGTCATTGCCTGGTTTTTTGGAATGCTTCAAATGCTTCCTCATAGCAAATAACAATTGCAATTTACCCTCAGACTGCAAGTGTAGCTTCTTCCTAAGCTCGTGCGGTCCCAAGATGTTTAATACAGCCAGGGCTCTCGCTTCACCTTTAGCCATGTACGAACTGAGTTGGGACACACTTATCAACAAGCTTAAGAACCACTATGCCCCTACGCCTTTGAGGATAGTCCACTGCTATGCTTTTCGGCAATGCGTGCAGAGAGACTCCGAGACTATGAGCCAATTCTTACAGTCTCTCCGAACGGCGGTTATCCAGTGTGAATTCGCTGACCTCAACAACTCCCTTGTTGAACAGTTCATCTGTGGGGTTTGGGATCTCTGCCTGAAGCGGAGGTTGCTCGCTAGGCAGAGATCACCTTACAACAGGCAGTGGAGGAGGCTAGAGCTGCTGAACTTTTGGAGCAATCCACAGCTGAGATGCACCACGTCCAGCTACTGCTCCCTCCTCCCCAGAGAACCTGCCTCATTGATGAGCTGGTGCACCTAGATGATCTGGAGGAGGACCAGGTAGACTGTCTAAGAGCCTGCCCAGATGACTGCCACCTCAACCGGCCACCTGTTTGGGTTGCAGAGGCAACCACGCTTGTTCTGTGTGTCCTTTTAAGGCTGCCATTTGCCGCAGGTGTAACAACAAAGGACACCTGGCCCAAGTATGCCGCACCACCTTACTGCCTGCCCCGCAACTGGATGCCCGGCCATCGCTTTACAGCCAGTTGGCAACCCCGCTGGCAGCAGCGGTGGAAGGAAGATTGCTTCGCCGTTAATAAAAATCCTCCGGATACCCCTGCAGTGTCAGTTAGCAAAGCTGATTCTAAGAAGATCACTGTGTCCCTGCTGCTGGAGCGATCATCCTGCACCATCGAAGTTGACTCTGGCTCCTTCCGCTCCTTCCTCTCTTGGGCCACCCTGTCCCAATTGTGCCTGACCATCTCCCACGACCATCTGAAGCCACCCAATACGGCCCTCAAGGACTACCAAGGGACTCAAATTCTCACCCTGGGTTGTGACTCTGTATGGGTGGATTATGGGGCTTTCCATGGTAAACTCCCCATCCTGGTTGTGGAAAGGACATTGCCTGTCCTGTTGGGGCTTGACTAGTTCCCCTCGCTAGGCCTATCCCTCTTAGTGGTGCATCAAACTGTGGCCACTCCTCCTACTGTTGAGGACATCATTTCAGACTTCACTGATGTCTTCGACAATAAGTTGGGGAATATAAAGGAACCCCTATTTTCTTGAATTTGGACCCCTAGGTTGCCCCTCATAGGCTGAAGTCTTGCAGGGTGCCTTTTGCCTTGAGGCCAAAGGTTGATGCCGAGATTGACAAACTGTTGGTGCAGGGAGTCCTGGAGCCCGTTGACCACTCCAAGTGGGAGACCCCCATAGTGGTCCTAGTTAAGGCTGATGAGTCTATCAGGATCTGTGCAAACTATAAGTTGGCCATCAACCTCGGCCTCCAGGCAAACCCCTATCCAGTCCCTTGGGGCATGGCTGCATTTTCGCCAAACTGGATATGGTGCAGGCCTATCAGCAGCTCCCGGTGGATGACAAGGTTGCAGTGGCCCAGACCATTGTCACCCACTGTGGGCTTTCCGTTGCCACCACCTTCTATTCAGCATTTTCATTGCCCCAGGGATCTTCCAGAGCCTCATGGAGCACTTGCTCCATGGGCTCCCAGATGTAGTCCCCTACTTTGATGACATCCTGATCACTGCCCGCAGCTGCTCATGTCTCATCAAAGTCTTATGGAAGGTCCTCAAGCATTTCAGGGGCACGGGCTTAAAATAAAAGCACAGCAAGTGCTCATTTGCTGTGCCAAGGGTGGAGTTCCTGGGTTTCTTAATAGATGCCCAGGATATCCACCCTACCCCCTCCAAAGTCACTGCCATCCGGAACACCCCCACACCTGCCTCCAAGGCAGAGCTGCAGGTGTTCCTTGGCCTGTTGAATTTTTATGTGCCTTTTCTACTTCATAAAGCATCACTAGCTGATCTGCTGCATCGGTTGCTTGACTGATCCGCAGCCTGGTTTTGGAGCAGCCGCAAAGCGCATCCATTCTCAGCTGTCAAATCTATGCTTACATTAGCGAGATATATTAGTGTAATATAGTGACAAGCTGCCACTAACGCTAGGATGTGACTGGTCTGGGGGTGGTTCTAAGCCATGTCCTCCCCAATGGCTCAGAGACCCCATAGATTTTTATTCCCGGACACTCTCTCCTGCTAAGAGGAACTACAGCCAATTACAATCCCGTGTCCAGGATTAAAAAGTTTCATTACTATTTATATGGATCGCATTTTGCTCTCATCACTGACCACAAGCCACTCCTTGGGCTTCTGGCCAGTGACTATCCTACCCCTCCCATTCTCTCTCCTCATATGACCCGTTGGACGAAGTTCCTCGCAGTGTATTCCTATACGCTGCAGTACCGTCCGGGCAAACAGCTTGGGCATGCTGATGTCCTCAGCCACTGTCCCCTCCCTGTTACTGACCTACAACCTGTACCCCGCATGTCTGTGCTATGCATTGCCTCTCAAGACCTGCCTCTTACTGCCTTGGATGTGGCGGCCCACTCTATGGGATACCTTGTCCTTTCCCAGATCTTCTTGTGGGTCTTGAGGGGTTGGCTTATGGGCAAAGTCTCTGAGGAGTTTGGCCCCTTTAAAACCCACCAGTTGGAGCTTTCCATCCACAGCGGGTGCTTGCTTTGGGGGACAGGGTCATCATCCCTCCCTTCCTCCACCACCAGGTGCTTGACCACCTCCATAGGGACCACCCAGGCATAGCTTGCGTGAAGGTGTTAGCTTGCAGTTATGTCTGGTGGCCCTGCATGGATGAAGAGATAGCGGTCTGGGTGGGCCATTGCTCCCCGTGCCAGTTGTCCTGCCGCACTCCACCCACGGCACCTGCCCGGGACTGGGAGATCCCTAGGGGGCCTTGGTCGAGGCTCTACCTAGATTTCATGGGTCTGTTCCATGGGCAGATATTTTTGGTTGTCATGGATGCCTATTCCTGCTGGGTGGGAATCCTTATGTCTTCCACCACCACAGAAAGCACTTTGCGGGCCTTGCAGTGCTTCTTTGGGACCCATGGGTTGCCGGATGTTGTCGTGTCTGACAATGCACCACAATTTGCATCCACGGCTTTCCAGGAGTTCCTGGCCATGCAAGGGATCCTCCACATGCCCTGAGGCCTCCAGTCAATCTGGCCCTTCCTGTCTGGCTGCCATCATCCAGCAGCCGGCCCCAGTTCCATTGCAACCCATGGTTCCACCGTTGAATAAGAATCTGTTTGAGGCCTTCGCACGATCAGGCCTCCCCCCCTGCCACCGCCTTCTGGCAGCCCCAACCAGCTTCGCCTCAATTTGATGTGCCCCCTCATCCGGACTTATCCATTTTGCAGGATCTGCCTTCGGGGGTAAGCCATGATGATGTCGCCCGGAGCTACACTCCCTTCAGGGAGGAGCTACAACAGGGACTCCTTACCTCGTCGATGGCACCAATACAACTAAGACGCTCTGGGCGGGTCTGATGCCAGCCTGCCTACTTAAACAATTACGCATGCACTTCCTTTGCGTAGGTGCCTTCGCTATGGTGGAAGGAAGTCCTGACTTGTGACCGGCCACAAGTTCTCGACTTACAATTGACAGCCAGCAACAGCTTAGCCGCGCCTGATGGGCTAAGGCGTGACTAGCTGAGCACAGGCTGCCCGAGGCATTCTTATAAGTCGCCCTGCTTGACAGCTCTCATATAAGTAGCTGTCAAGCAGGAGGAGGTGCTGAATCGCTTGTTGCTGTTCTACTGAATAAACTGCTGTTCACTTACCTCATCCGCCTCACGCCTCTTCAGTTATACCAAACTTAACAGAAATGTACATTCTCAATTCTATTAACTGGACTGATAGGTGTTTTGTTTAAGAATAGGCTTGTTGGATTTCTTAATGAGCACAAAATATCCCTCTTTAAAGACTTCAAGGTTCTGCTTGAGGCAGCTTGAGTTTTTCTAGAGCAGGAAGACTGGGGTGGATTTCTGCTTTTAAGAATATGTTTCCCCAATTCTCCTTTGGGAAATATAATATAATGCCTCTTTTAATATTCCCCAAAATATTTCATTCTCTAGGATGGGAGTGGGGTTTTCTCCCCACTACTATTGGAAAAGATAATATAATAAAATCTACATCAATGTGCAAATCAATGTGTTATTATCAAACTTCGACTTTCCATTCTTATTGATTTCTAGTCTATTAGATGTGTGACACTCTACATTTCACTAACTGTATAGTTGGGAAGCATGATGTATATTGGACCATATTAATATGTATGGGATAGTGAGTATGCTCAGTTGCTGGATTCTTTGTCACTAAGCCCTTCCAAATCAATTCAAATAATTTGAAGCGCACCAGAAATTACCCTCATTGTTTGGTCTGGTCATTTCAAAACTCTGACTATAGCCACTGTGAGCTAATTGTATACTAGGGAAGTGTTCTGCCATCTGCTTCCACATAAAAGGAAACTAAAATAAATCTGCTAAATTGCAAATCTACACTTTCAGTATATTTATGCTCTGTATATTTATCAACTTGTTTACCAAAAAGAAAAAGAAATTTGAACCATTTCTCAAGCACCCTTTATTTGTATTGAAAATCATCCTGCGTGGAGTTATAATAAAATGATAGCATGTCATAGGAGTTGAGAGACAGTTTTCAAAACTGGTGTTAAATAGAACACGGTTTCTCAATCTGACCAATTTTAAAATATGTGGACTTCAAGCTTCAGAATTCTCCAGCTGGCATGCTGATTGAAGTCCACATATCTTAAAGCAACCAATGTTGAGAAACACTGAGACATACTAAAGACATCCATTCTACATTATCCTTTGTAAGGGATAAGGGATATATCAGCTTTGGAATAATATAATTATTCCCCTTTCTACTGAGAACAATGAATTCTTTTTTTAGAGGGCAAAGGTGAAAAGAACCCAGAAAAATGCTGCCCTACCTTCTCCACATCCAGATTGCTGATCACCTTGGGTCCTGCAAGCATAAAGGATCTAACTAAATCTTCTTTTTAAAAATATTATTTGTTTTTAATGAAGACTAAACATGATGTATACAGCAATGTTTCTCAACCTTGGCAACTTTAAATTGGGTAGATTTCTATTCCCAGAATTGCTGGCTTGCTGGGAGATTCTGGGAGTTGAAGCCCATACACCTTAGAAGTGACTGAGTTGAGAAACATTGCCATATAGGGAGCTTGGTAATTTAAGGGAGGGGGATAGACTGAGAGGTAGAAGTAAGCTTCTTTTTAATCTAAAAAGCCTTAATCTTTATTTCTAACAATGCTTCTGGAATCTGGAATCCAAACACAGAGGCCTGGGGATAATGGGAATGATAGAGTGCTGTAGTGTAATTCCTTGTTTTGGAAAACCACCAATATAGAAAATAGGTATTTTGGAACTGTCATCATTGCAATCCTTTTGTGTGTGTGCTGACAATATTATTTACCAGTTTTCCGCTTCCAAAAGTCTTAGATTTTAAAAAATCAATATTGAATTAATTAAAACAAGGCTCTAATTTGACCATAAAATGCATTTGGCTTACTTGTAGAATGAGTTCAGTGACTAAACTCTGGCACTGTATTAAAAAAATAATCCAGAAAAAGAGAATAAATGCAATAGATAGTTATAATTATTGTAACTGAAATTAAGCTGTTTTAAAAATAAGGTTGATGGTTCATCCACAGGGCTTCATCACATTTGCAAGACACTGCTGGCTTCTATGAAATGAACTATGTTTTCAGACTTTCTTGATTACGACATTTTAAGAGGTGCAATTATTTTAAACTACAGCTGTAATTTAACAGCGGAAGCCTAAAGAAAGAATGAAATGATAAGCTTAAATGTGACAGTTATATTTTGTGGAATGTTATTACAAGTTCAAATCTCTGAAATTAACAGTATGATTTTATCTGCTTAGGAGTAAATTTTGAGTTCAAGAGGAATGATATAAAAATAATAGGACTTAATGCTGCATCATTCCAGTGTGATTGCATTGTATACATTTGTCCTCAATGAGCTATTGACATATTGCTGAAAGCTGGAATAGCAAGTTTTCTAAACTGAAGACATCTTCAGACAATTTTTGAAAGCAAAATGTCTGGAGTTTCCAAAGATGTTATGGAAAGCTTTTAGGGCATATGAGGATCACATTGATTATTCCTGGAAAATGTGTACAAAATCGTTGTTGTTTGCAAAATTATGTTTAAGTTTGTGATCTACTTGAATAAGGAATCTGGACAGTTAACATTTACAACCAAGTCTGACAATAAGGTATGAAGCCTGACAATAAGTGCCCTTATTCACAATGTGCAAGGAACATTAAGGAAAAGGATTTTGGGATTCCTTCAGACCACAAGAGGATTTATTTCCATGTTTCTCTAACAAATATCCTAAAAGAAAATGTCCACCAATCATTTTCTTTAACATGAATGAAGCTAGGCCTGTGGAGGGGTCATATTTTGATAGATGATTAGATCTGCAGGATTAGCCACTTGTCAAACAAGATCCAAGCAGTCGATTCCCAGACTGAGAGGCGGGCAGAAATTGCTGACTGGCTCCTTCAAAGTTCTTACATCTCCAATCCCATTGATAAATCCATGAGATGAGATACACATAAAGAGCACATTTATCTCTTTTAGATTAGATACCTATTGAAAATTGATCTCCAGGTTGAAATCAGTGGTAGAAAAGAAGGGATTAATTGGCTCCTTCATAGCTCCCAAATCTTCAATCTCAAGGATCCATCCTGTGGATAGTCAGCTTCCCCTTTTCAATGAGAGGTGGCAAACCTGTTCAAAGAGCTGGTGTGTGTGTGTGTGTGTGTGTGTGTGTGTGTGTGAGAGAGAGAGAGAGAGAGAGAGAGAGAGAGAGAGAGAGAGAGACAGAGAGAGACAGAGACAGAGACAGAGAGACAGAGACAGAGAGAGAGACAGAGAGAGAGACAGAGAGAGAGACAGAGTGAGAGACAGAGTGAGAGGGGGGGACAGAGAAGTATTTGAATTTGCAATGGGTCATACAGTTTCCTCACACTTCCCTATCACTAATAACTGGTAACATCCTGCAATAACTGGTATTGCAGGATGTTCAGAAAGGAAACTCACAGCAGGGGAAGAGTGTTTGTTAAATCCAAATGTCTGTTAAATCTGAAGTTGTTTCATTTGCATGTTTATATCATTTGTGTCAATTCAAATTATTGACATAATTGATTTATATGGGGTCATCTTTATACTACTAAAAGTCTTGTCTATTTGTTTGTAACCTTCAACTGGGCAAAATTGATTGGTATAGAGCAACAAATATTGAGCCAAATGGCCTAATGTATAGAATGTTGAAACCTATAATTCCTGTGGAAATTAAAGTTGGAGAAGTTGTGATTGCTACAGCACAAATGCTTCTTCTGAGTACACATTCCAGAAATCTGTAATTCACATGGTGCAAGAAAAGATGGAAGGGACATATTCCCACTTAATTGCACTGAGTGACAAAAATGAGGGAGCAACTCAAATGCCTGGTAGTAATGTTTCTAGGTATGGTACTGTCCTGCAGTGCTGGCAATTGATGGTTGAGCCCTTTTTCTCCCTTCCCCTTAGAAACATGTCAGGATGGGGAGCAAGGTGCAGTTTTCCTCATGGTCTATGGTTCCTCTCTTCCCCCTCCCTTCAGCAGTATGGCAGGCAGTTCCATTATTCAGTTGAAGAGGAGAAGGAATGATTTTGACGTAAAGTATATCAAGTGGGAAAGTCAGCAGGAAATCAGAGGTCCCTTTCACTCCCAGCCATGGTCACTCTGAGAAAGAAAATATCTCCCGAAATGATGACCTAACAGGTCATGGGTTATCTGGTTTGCCATAAAACCTTAAAATAGCAGGTGAATGCCTGATTCAACTGAAAATAATCCATTAGAAATCTGAAATAAAAAGTTGCCAATTGTATCCAAAGGCTGTTAAACAAAGGTCTTTGCTAACTATTCTGACTGACATATTAGATTTGATTGATAGTTCAGACTCAGATTGCTTTTTAACTCTGCAGTCTGAGAAGTCAAGACTGATGACTGGATCATTGTTGACAAATGCATACTCAACAATAATTAGACAAGATTCTGCTTAAACTCTGTTGTGGCCTCAGTGAGAGATTCCTCAGGTTTCCTCTGCTCTTTGCTTCTTATGTTAAATGCTGTTTGCTTTGCTTCTTCTGTTAAATATAGAACACGGACATGATTTTCACTTGCCTGCTTACCCTTTCACCCTGAGGTCTATGAAATATCTATTTCAGGTATTTATGTGCAGAGAGATTGCAGGAATGAAGGAGTGAATGAAGCTGAGGGATGCAGAAAACAACACAGTTGAATGAAATTCTGCATTTGTATGCCGCAAACTGCTTCCCTTCTGTAAGCCTGTGGCTTCTAAATAAATCCATATATCACTAGAAGAAAGTAAATAGCATTTTCTTTATTAAATTATGCAGCAATTGAGATGATGAATTGAAATACTATTTAAATAAGGAGATGACAAATAAATTTCAAAGAAAAACTATTGAGCTTGGGAAAATGATGCATATTTGCATAAACAAGAAAATCTCTCATTTGTGCAGCATAACTTGTACAGTATAGCCTTGATTGTAATTGTACAAAAAATACAACGAAATTGGTTATATCATTTATACATTAATTGCAAAACTATATTTCTAATATTTCTGTATCATTGCAGGCTTTTATTTTTTGTAAAGTGACCATGTTGTCTATCTTGATTGTTTTATGATTGACATGTTACTTGGTGCCTAGAATTTTATTATCTGAGTCAAATGAAAGTGATATATATTTTCTCAGATGGCTCCATTGTGTCTTCTTGACAGTACTTTGGTGTTGGGAAGAAAAACACAGTAAAATATCAGAAGAAAACAACACGACTATTTATGTTATAAAAAGAGAGTTGCTAAATTGGTTAGGTAACTTATTTACTCTCTTCTTAGGCAGATATATAAATGGGTTTTTTGCCAACTAGAGCCCTCAAAACATATACTATTAAAAATAAACCAATATAATGAAGGTAAAAGCTATTTTCAAGTTCTTCAGAAGATAACAATTAAGTAAGAATGGAGCCAACTGCCTACTCGAGAAATGTTCTGCTATTTGGGTGTTACCTGAGAGAAGAGTACCTGGGGAAACCATTAACCCAGGCTTTGCCAAAATCTGATAAGGTATGTAAAACTTCTTAGATAAAAATATGTCTTGTTCTTTACCTCATCATAAGGAATCTCCAGTACTTTACCCTAAGCCTGGAAACCAACTGAAAGACTGATGCAGTTCATGATCAGCAATATTGTTCTCAAAGCACATGATGAACAAATCATTGCATGCTATTCACTTGTGCAATACTTTGTAGTAGTATAAACAAGAAGCAGTTAAGGGCACTCCTGATCATAGAAAGCCCCTGGCAATCTGGACACACAAATAGGTCAAGAAGATTCTCCTCAAAGGTTGTGCTGTTCCATTAGAGAGGGAATGTTACTAAAACCAAAATAGGGTTTATCATATAAACTCAGATTAAATAATCTACAGGAAAATAATAGAATTTTATCTAGTCTATGTCAAAACTGAAAAAGTAAACCAACCTGGATTTTCCAATAGATTCCACATTGTCTGCTGGCTCACAATTCCTTGGCAGAATCATTGTAAAGGAATACTTCTCTCTTTCTCACACCATTACTCATAATTAAAACCCTGCATGATTATGAGTCTAAAAAGGATCAAACCAGAATAGAATAGTCTCTTCATATTAAAAATAACTTCAGTACAGGTGGTTGGTGTGGGAGGCATAGCCCCAACATCACTTTCATGCAATAATTAGCTTAAGAAAGAACAAGAACAGGTGAATGTTGATTATACATACATATAAGGAGAGAATGGAGAACAGGAATGCAATGAAAGCTAAAAAGCTTGCCATAGATCAGAATTCTCATATAAATGATCTAGAGAAAGAAAATACCTATGCTTTACTTTATAATGAATGACTGTTGAAAAGTACAAGTATGGTATTTATGGTTATTTTTAAAAATGATTTTTCAGCTCCATAAAGCTACAGTTGGGGTTTTGTGTTTTCAACCTTTCTGTAATTTTACTTCGATAAATCTAAGAAGCTCCATTTTTTCCAGAAGTGGTATAATTATATTAACTATGAAGTTAAAATTGGCAGAATATATTCAGAAGAAATACTAACTGCATGATGATTAACAAAGGCTATTATATAGAATAATAATAATTTAGTAGGCATTTCTTTGATGAAGCAATTAAAATGTTCCTATTTTAACTCTTATAATATGATAGTAACCCTAATAATATGCTAGTAATGCTGCATTTGTAAATAGTGTGGTTTTTTCCCTTAGCAAATGCTGAAATTACTTTTGTTTAGTTACTACCACCTGGTTTCCCATTCATATCCATATGGGCAAGTTCCAAATTAGAAATAAGGCATAACACCTTACCACATGCATTTTGTGGCTATCAAAGTTTATCTCTTTGGTTAGTATTCAAAATATTGGTATTCTCAAATGGGGTCATTTTTTTCTCATGCTCTATTTACCACCATCTCCAAATTGCCATTTTATTGACATATTGATCCATATAATCCTCCTGAAACTTTGACATTTTTATCCCACACAGCTTGGTTGGCCTCATAGCTTGCTGTATTCTGTCAAGTGCTACAAATGTTTTGTTTAATGCTACAGCCTCTGCTGTAGTTGGTGATAATGTGTACTGTTCTGTCATAATGTTATTGTACAGCTGAATTCTACATTTTGTAATTTAATTCATGTAAACCACCATGAATAGGTTGAACATAAATTTGAAATTGAGGATAGATAGCTAGACATCAGGGGTGGGTTTCAACCGGTTCGCGGCGGTCCCCGCGATCCGGTTGGTCGCAGAACCTGGAAGTAAGTAACTTCCGGGAACAGCGAAGCCCCCCCCTGCGCCCGTGTGCCCGCGCGCGCCCGCTCCTTACCCGGTTTTGCTGAATTCTGCGCTTCCACGCATGCGCAGGATGCATACAGCGCCTGCGCGATCCTCCAGGAGCAGCTGGAGCATCACACAGATGCTAGTACGCATGCGCATGGCGGCACATGCGCGAGGACGCCGCCGGCCTCGTTCCAACCGAACCGGTTGAAACAGGGCGAGAAACCCACCCCTGCTAGACATGCAATTGAATTAAACCACAGTATAGACAAATGACACCGCACTGGTGAAGACAAAAAACAAGATGTTGAGAAGAAGTATTAAGAAGAGAGCTTAAGATCAAGTTTCCAATATTACTAGAAATTATTATATATACATTATTAATCAGTACTGTTGACAATTCTGTTTCCATTATCAATTAATGCTTCAAGAATGGACAATTTTAAACTATGGAGCTCAAAATCAGCCAGTTCAAGACTGACCCTATGGATTTACTAGATAAGATAATGCCTTCTTTTCCTGTAGAACATCTATGGAAAATTGAACAAACAACAGATATGTTTCAACCATGAATGTATTGATTTATATAAACACAGATGGGCACATCCTCTTCCTTTTCTTCAATACTTTTCATTCTCAGTGGCAGCAATTGCAGGACTATGATACAAAGTCCTTTTTTTTTGGCTGGCAAAGAGAGGAAGGAGTCTTCTATTTATTAATGACACTAGGAAGGTAGCAATAATACTTCCTTTGTGTTCCCCAAAGAAAGGCAGCATTGATTTTGTTCCCTTTTTATAGAAGGAAAAGAGACACTTCATAACTTCACTTTTTCTTCCAGAGAGTTCTGAACATATTGTGATAACTACATTCTCGCTGCCATTGGCAACAGTAAGACAGCAAACTATAGCTTCTTTTTTGGATAAAAAGAACAGTCTTTTCCTTCTTATTGAAAGTGTCATAGAACTGACTGTTCAAGAAGACAATTTTCCATTTATTATTGATAATTATTATTATATATATACATACATACATACATACATACATACACACACACACACATACATACACACACACATATATACATACATACATACACACATACATACACACACACACACACACACACACATATATATGTATATATGTGTACACACACACACACACACACACACACACACACACACACACACACATATATCAAATATATATTTGATTATGGTTCCTCACATAATCAGCCAGGTGTTTAAACTGTATTTAGCATTTCACAAATTCCTCCAAAGGACTTGGGATAGGCAGATATGGATGTTTGATAGTGTTAAAGTTATTGTTTCAGGATATAAACTGTTCCAAGTAAAGCTGCCTTTTGCAATTGACTGATGGTGATTCTGTCAATACTGATGGTGTTCAAGTGGTGGTTCTAGTTGTTTTGGAATTGCACCCAAGATGCTGATTACTATTGGTACTACCTTTGCTTTTTTGCCACATCATTATCTGTTTTATTCATTAAATATGAAACTAAGTCAACTGAACATTGAAAAATGTATAACAAATATCATTGACTGGCACTGATCATTACTGCAGGTTGCTGCCAACATGCTAGGTATCAACCAAATATCTTGTTAAAATGTATGACGTTCTGAGTAGGACAGTTTTTTTACAGTTCCGCCGGTATTATTGCAGGAAGCTGCAATTTCTTGATGTATTTTGTAAAATTCTTGGACATGGTAGCAAGTGCCCCGATTACAATGGGTATCACTGTTACATATTTCATACATAATAATGTAGTTTCAATGGCCAGGTTGCAATATTTTGTGATTTTTTCCCCAGTTCTTTTTCTTTGACTCTGGCATCTTCTGGTACAGTGATATCAATAAATTGTACATTTTGGGTTTAGACACTAGGCTATTTGGTGTGTTGTCTTCCAAATGCCAATATATCTGTATTCAAAAGTTCCACAAGATGATAATGATGATGATGATGATGATGATGATGATGATGATGAATGTTGTTGTTGTTATCATTATCATTATTATCATTATTAGGTTAATCTTTGGTGAGATTCATAGCCTTTGGGGCTGGTTGGTAGCTCAACAGTTCAAGTCCTAACCAAGGACCTAGGAACTGTTAAAGTAACGTTGGAGGATATAAGTTGTTCCAAGTAGGCTGGTTTTTTGTAGAGTCAGAATGTTGAGGTCAGGTAAATTTAGAATTTCCAAATAGTGAGGTAGCCCTTTAGGTATTGCTCCAAAGGCTCAAATTACAATCGGGACAACACTCAATTTCTTTTTCCACAGTCGCTCAACTTCAATTTGCAACTCCTGGTATTTTGTGATTTTTTTTGCTGTTTATCTTCAATTCGTGCATCACCAGGTATTGCAATGTCAATGAACCATACTTTTTTCTTTTCAATTATTGTTATGTGCCTGTCAGTCTCGATTCTGAAGTCCCACAAGATCTTGACTTTCTCATTCTCTAAAACTTTCTCAATCTGACGGTCCCAGTGGTTTTTGCTGTACTCAAATCCAAACTTTTGGCACAATTTCCAGTGAATAATCTTAGCAACGCGGTCATGGCATTGTAGGTAGTCAGTTTGTGAAATTTTGCTGCACCTGCTGATCAAATGGTCGACTGTCTCATCGTTCTCATTATAGAGCTGACATTTGCTGTTGGTGGTAACATGTTGAATTTTTGCCTTCATGCAGTTTGTGGCTAAGGCTTGTTCTTGAGCTGCCAAAATAAAGCCTTCTGTTTCTTTTTTCAGTACTCCTGATCTTAACCAGTTCCAAGTTAGCTTTTGGTCAGCTTTACCTTCAATACTTTTCAAATATTGGCTATGCATAGCTTTGTTTTTCCAATTTTCAGCTCGCTTCTCAATTACTTCTTTCTTATATTCAGCTTTTGACTTAGTTGTCTTTAAAAGGCCTGCTTTATTTACTTCCTTAATCATTGGTTCTTCACTTTTCTGGATGTAATCATTCAAGCTGTTTTTTTCTTCTTCCACTGTCTGTTTTACTTGTATGAGTCCTCGACCACCCTCTGCTCTTTGTAGATACAATCGGTCACTATCACTTTTAGGGTGCAAAGCATGATTCATTGTCATAAGCTTCCTTATTTTTCTGTCCAAATTGTTCAACCCCATCTGGGTCCAGTCAATTATTCATGCAGAGAATTGAATTATAGGTATAGCCCAGATATTTATGGCTTTTATGATGTTTCTTCCACTCAGTTTGGACTTTAACATCTTGTGAATTCATCGAATGTACTTGGCTCAGGTTAATTCCCTGATTTTATTATGCATTCAGCCAGAGATCTCTAAAATCCCCAAATACTTGTAGCCTTCTTCTGGTTTTACTGCCTTTATCATTTCTTCATTCTCAAGTTGTATTCCATCATCTTCTATGACCTTGCCTGCCTTGGTTGCCATTGTTGCACATTTGTCAATTCCAAACTGCATACCAATGTCTTGGCTAAATTCTTTTGTGCTTTCAATTAATAAATTCAGTTCAGCTTTTGTTTTACCAAACAGCTTCAAATCATCCATGTACACCAAGTGTGAAATTTTCAGTTCTTTCTTTGCAAGTTTGTATCCACAGTTTACCTTCTTCAAAATGGTTGTCAGTGGTAGCATTGGGAGTATAAAAAGTAGGGGTGAAAGGAAATCACCCTGAAAATGCCTCGTTTAATTTCATTAGCTATAAACTTCATTTTCCAGAGGTTCATTGAAGTTTCCATGAATTTTTGTAGGTTGCTGCTGATGCCAAAGATTTTCAGGCATTTCTTGATTCAGCTATGGGGAACTGAATCAAACTCTTTCTTATAGTCTATCCAAGCCATGAACAGCTTGGTTTGTCTTTTCTTTGAATTCTTTAGGATTAGCTTGTCAATCAGCAGTTGGTCCTTTGTTCCTCTTGAAAATTTTCAGCATCCTTTCTGTTCTCTGGAAAGCAAGTCATTTCTTTCCAAGTATCTGTAAATTTGGTTTGCAATGATACCAGTAAGGAGCTTGTACGTTGTTGGCAAACAGGTGATTGGCCTATAGTTTCCAGGGTCATTTCCTTTTTCTTTATCTTTTTGGATCAAAAATGTCCTTCTAGTTGTCATCCATTTATCATTTTCAGGTGTTTTTAAGATCTAGTTCATTTGGACTGCCAATCTTTCATGCATACTTATAAGTGTCTTTAGCCAGAAACCATGTAGCTAATCTGGTCCAGGTGCACTCCAACTCACTTTTCTTGACCGCCTTTGCACCATTTCTTTTGTTATTTTCACATCTTCATTTTTATGCACTTTAATAGAATCCTCAATCTGCTTGATCCATTTTGCATTTCTGTTGTGCTTCTTGTTGTTTTCACACAAATTCTTCCAGAATTTTAGAGCTTCCTTTTTATCAGGCTTTTCATTTGTTGTTACTCCATCTCCACTTTCTAAGCTCATATAAAACTGGTGCTGATTTGCTCTGAACTGTGAGTTTTCCTTGAACTGAGTTACACGATTGTTTAGTCCTCGCTCTTACAAATGACAGCCCGGCAACAGCCAGGCGTGCCTGATTGGCTCCGGCACGCCATGGCTGACCGCGAGCTGTCAAATACGCGGCTATTGGCCTCCCTGCTTGACAGCTCCATATAAATAGCTGTCAAGCAGGGAGGAGGTCCCTGTCTACTACTGTTCTTGCTTGTGACTGCCCTGTTAATAAACAGTTGTGTTAACTTACCTCAGACGCCTCCTGCCTCATCCTTCTAGGGGATTTAACAACGATTTTCATACCGTTTAATCTTTTCAGCAATGGCAAAAACCCTCTGCTTCAGCTCTTCAATTACTACCACAATCTCCTTATTCTCCAAATCGTATCTTGCTTCCAGGCTGCTTTTGACCTGCTTATTCTTTAGCTGACCTTGCCTTAGGTTCTTCAAGTTCCTCAAGCCTCCACGAATTTTTTTTATCTTCAATTCCAACTGAATTTTCCATTTAGGCTTCCTCTTCTTGCCTCTTTGGTTCTTTTGTATTTTCAAACCCAATTCTTTGGTGGTTATAAAGGCTGCTGCATATATCAGCTGGTTTGTTTAAGCTAATGTAGTGGTTTGAATGGTTTGCACAGCCTCACTGACCTTTTTTAGTACCTTTCTCAATTCTTTCCGGTTCACTTGATTCAGCTTTGGCAAACATGTTCTTTTGGCATCTTCCATTTGATGCTTTATTTTCTCAGCTAATTGAGCAATATCTGTTCGTGTTTCTTCTTCAATGCTTCCTTGTTATTTATCTTCATCCATTTCAGCATCCCCTTCTTCCCTTTCTTCCTGATGTTGCTCTTCTTTGTTGGTATATTCAGATCATTAGTTGCTTTCTCTTTGATTCCTATTAATTCTGCTGTAGTGAAAAATTTGTGGCTTAGAAATACATGACATTGGTACATTAGCCTTTGTTTACTGATATCACAGTCTGTGTGGTTCACCTTCCAAGTCTCATACATTTGTTTTTGAAATCCACGTTTTGCTGGCTCAGACTGATAGTAAGGTATCATAATAGAAATTTTTTTTCCCCTAGTCCAGATTTTTCATTTTTTCGCTTTTTCTTCCAGTAGCTTATCAGCTCCATGCTCTGGTTGCCTAGCAGAGGGATCTGAGCCCTGTAGCTCATTTTGTGCAGAATGCTCAGGAGCCATAGCATCCAATGGAACCCTTGTTAATCCGGGCAATGGTTCAGCCGGCATAAATTTCATTTTTTTTTTTTTTGTATTCACCATATTTATATGGGTTGTGGAGCAAATTTTGTCTGGCCTTTCACCTAAGACCTGTCTGATATGGATGCACCTGTTCAGCATAGCCCTTAAGATCATTAGAGAGTGCAAGCCCCTCCACCATGACAAGGTAAAGCTCCTTGGAGGGAGCTTTATTTATTATTATTATTATACAATTGAATCACAGCGGCCAGTTGTTTCGCCGGATTTGGCATTGGTTACTAGTCGGGCCCTATCCAGGGGCTTAGGACGTCATAACGTATTTTCATAATATGCGTGCAGATCCAAGCAGTGTGGCTTTTTGCATTTGAATGATGGTGATTTTGTGAATTTTTAACTGTTTTAAATGTAATTCCAGTGCTTTTGGAATAGCACCCAGTGTGCCAATTACCACTGGAATTACCACTGCTGGTTTGTGCCATAGTCCTTGAATTTCAATTTTTAAGTCCTGGTATTTTGCGATTTTTTCATGTTGCTTCTTGGCAACCCTGCTATCACCTGGTATTGCAATGTCTATGATTGTGACCTTATTTTTCTCAACCAGTGTGATGTCTGGTGTATTATGCGCCAGTATTTTGTCTGTTTGTATACAGAAATCCCAAAAGATCTTGACCATCTGATTTTCAGTGACTTTTTCAGGCTGATGTTCCCACCAGTTTGTTGCTGTTTTAATATTATAATTTTTGCACAAATTCCAATGGATCATTTGTGCTACTGAATTGTGCCGCAATTTATAATCAGTCTGCGCGATTTTTTCACAGCAGCTGAGTATGTGATCAACAGTTTCATCAGCTTCTTTGCAAAGTCTGCATTTGGTATCATCAGAGGATTTTTAGATTTTGGCCTTAATGGCATTTGTGCGGATAGCTTGTTCTTGCGCAGCTAGGATTAGTGACTCTATTTCTTTCTTTAATGTACCTGCTATTAACCATAACCTAGTATGTTCCCTGTCCACTTTATCTTTTATTTTTTCCAGAAATTGACCATGCAGTGCTTTGTTTTGCCAACTCTCCATTCTTGATTTTATCACATCTTTTCTGTATTCTTGTTTCGTCTGTTGGACCTTCAATAGATTTTTGTTCTTTACTTCGATTAATAGATGTTCTTGACTTTCTTTTAAATAATCAGCCATTGCATGTTTTTCTTCTTCAACTATTTGCTTCACTTGTAATAATTCTCTGCCACCTATTATTATTATTATTATTATTATTATTATTATTATTATACAATTGTATCACAGCGGCCAGTTGTTTCGCCGGATTTGGCATTGGTTACTAGTCGGGCCCCACCCAGGGGCCTAGGACGTTGTAACGTATTTTCGTAATATGCGTGCAGATCCAAGCAGTGCGGCTTTTTGCATTTGACTGATGGTGATTTTGTCAATTTTTAACTGTTTTAAATGTAATTCCAGTGCTTTTGGAATAGCACCCAGTGTGCCAATTACCACTGGAATTACCACTGCTGGTTTGTGCCATAGTCCTTGAATTTCAATTTTTAAGTCCTGGTATTTTGCGATTTTTCATGTTCCTTCTCAACGACCCTGCTATCACCTGGTATTGCATTGATTTTTTTACAGCAGCTGAGTATGTGATCAACAGTTTCATCAGCTTCTTTGCAAAGTCTGCATTTGGCATCATCAGAGGATTTTTCGATTTTGGCCTTAATGGCATTTGTGCGGATAGCTTGTTCTTGCACAGCCAGGATTAGTGACTCTGTTTCTTTCTTTAATGTACCTGTTGTTAACCATAACCAAGTTTGTTCACTGTCCACTTTATCTTTTATTTTTTCCAGAAATTGGCCATGCAGTCCTTTGTTCTTCCAACTCTCCATTCTTGATTTTATCACATCTTTTCTGTATTCTTGTTTCGTCTGTTGGGTCTTCAGTAGTTTTTTGTTCTTTACTTCAATTAATAGATGTTCTTGACTTTCTTTTAAATAATCAGCCAGTGAATGTTTTTTCTTCTTCAACTGTTTGCTTCACTTGTAATAATCCTCTGCCACCTGATTTTCGGGGCAGGTAAAGTCTATCAGTATCACCACGTGGATGTAAACTGTAGTGCATTGTCATTAGTTTCCTGTTTTTTCGGTCCAAAGTGTCCAAATCAGCTTGTGTCCAGTTAACTATACCAGCTGTGTATCTTATAACTGGTATTGCCCAGGTATTTATGGCCTTGATTGTATTTCCACCATTCAATTTAGATTTCAAAATTTAACTAACTCTGTTGGTGTACTCTCACCTGATAATAGTTTTTACTTCTCCATGCTTGATATTATCCAACTGCAGAATGCCTAAGTATTTGTAGGCTTCATTTTTGTTGCATTTAATTAGTTGGCAATTGGGCATTTCAATTCCTTCACATGCAGTGATTTTGCCTTTTTTTATGAATACAGTGGCACATTTTTCCATGCCAAACTGCATTGAAATATCGGTGTTGAATACTCGGACTGTGTTTGTCAATGATTGGATTTCTATTTCTGACTTTCCATAGAGTTTCAAATCATCCATATATAGTAAATGCGAAATTTTTTCAGCTTCTTTGGCTGTTTGGTAGCCTAATTACATTTTTTAAAGATTACTGATAGTGGGATCATTGCGATGATGAAGAGAAGAGGTGAAAGTGAATCACCCTGGAAAATTCCTCGCTTGATATTAACCATTCTGTAGATCTCATTCCCTACTGCCAACTCAGTTCTCCATTGTTTCATTGCCTTTTCAGTAAAGGATGTAATATTTTTGCTAATGCCAGTTGTTTCTAAGCATTTTATGATCCAACTATGTGGCAGTGAGTCGAATGCCTTTTTGTAATCAATCCAGACCATATTCAAGTTCATTTTTCTGTTCTTAAGCAGAAAATGCTCCATGATTTTATCCTTCAATTCTTTTTGTTTTTGAGTTAGTTCATCAGTTGGTTCAGTGATAACTGGTTCTAGTGGCGGTGGTGTTATTTCCTCCCCGAGAGCTTCTTCTGGGAGTTCTACTATAATGTCTTTAGTTGTGTCTTGAATATCAGTTATTTCTGCTTGTGATATTGTGTTTTTTTTTGGTTTTGCAATTTGCCTGAATTTCCTCAAGTTCAACTTCACTAAACACTTTATTCCGTATAATAAATTGCCTTTGATCTGCTAGTCGTTGTTCACTAACATTTGAATCTGGATATTGTTCTTTCCATAATTCATACATTCACTTTAAATAACCTCTTTTTCTGGCTCTGAGTTGTAGTAACAGACCATTATGGCACAGTTTTCATCTGCACTATATTTTTGTTGTTTTGTTGGCTGGTCCACTTGTATCCCACTTGTCGATGGATGTCAGGGACCCCAATATCCGCCGTGGCCCTTGTTAACCCATGCAACGACCGATGCGGTATAAAAATTTTATTCGTTTCTTTCACCATATTGTATGGGTTGGTGGTTTTTTTTTAAGGGGCCAGTTGCCAACCTGACCCCAACCCTCCTCCTTTCTCATCCGGGCTTGGGACCCGCAACGGCGGAGTTGTTGTTGTTGTTGTTGTTATTATTATTATTATTGATTTACTCTTCAATTTGATTCACAGTCTGGGATTGGTAAAACTTAACAGTTCAAATCCTAATCAAGACCCTAAAAGCTATTAAGGTAGCATATAGAGGCAGATCTGATTATGGTTGCTGTTATTATTGATCATCACACAGTCATCCAGATGTTCAGACTGTGTTTAGCAGTTTTTCTACCAATCAAGTTCTTGTATTACAAAAAAAAATGCTGAAGTAAATACATATTTTAAAAAGCACAAGAAATATATTACGATAAATAGGAAATATAGTAGAGAGGAAAAAGGGTGGGGGCAAAAACAACATAAGAATTAAAAAATAGGTGGATAACTAGGAAATCTTAGATAATCAGCAGACCTAAGAAGAGGTTTTGCATCATCTGAACTTTAAAATGTGGATGATGCTGGAAGACGCTAATGAGGATTGTAGCATCTTGAGCGTGTATCAAGGCTACTTGAAAAATAGAAAAGAGAAATATATATGCTGTCTCAGTTTACAGATTGTTATTCATAGTACAATTAATTCTTATGCATTGGATATCAAAGAAAATCATGGTTGTGATCACAAATAAGACATGTAGATGGCAATAATGACATAGTATAACTTCACATTTCTGCAATTGCTTCTCTCTCAGCCTTCTCTTAAATTGCTGCAACTCCTTTGGAACATGGTTGGGAAGAAAAAATGATTCAATTATGTGGGAGGTCTTTGCATTCAAAATATGGAATTAACATCTCTACTTTGGCACATTAGTCACTGAGAGAATTTGAACATTCATTGCCTTTCACAGTAATAGTCTCTCAAGGCGTAGTCGTCTTTTTATACAGTACATCTATTTCTGTCTTGAAAGAAAATTATTTCTAACTTCTGGGTGATTCTTTATGAAATGCTAGTGGAACATAGAAAATAGATTTTTTAAACTTGTTAATGTCCCAGTATGAAGAAACAAAGAGAAAATCTACTTGCTTTATATATTATTCTTACAAATAATTGAATATATATTCCACAAAGTATTAGATCTGATTTCCTATTCTACATTTCCTTGTTCTTTTGTTCCTGGCCAGTTGGTTTTTAATCCACATTCAACGTTGAATATGGGATAATTACACAGAGATATGTTTCATTTTTTCTTATTAGCTAAGTATCATTAAGAGAGCTGATCTGCGGTAGAGATTAAAGATGCAGATATGAAACTGGGAGATCATGAGTTCCAGTCTTGCCTTCCGAATAAAGCTATTGCGTGTCCTTGCAATCAGGCAATGGTAAATAGAGTTTAAAAAAATCCTTGCCAAGAAAACTGCAGAGACTTGTCGAGGCAAGTTAAAAACCTTCTCAAAGGCATACAATAATGCAGACACATAGACACACATATGTACACATGCACATGTACATGCACAGGATGATAGCTAGATAGCTAGATAGCTGGATAGCTAGATAGCTGGATAGATAGATAGATAGATAGATAGATAGATAGATAGATGGATGGATGGATGGATGGATGGATGGATGGATGGATGGATGGATGGACGGATGGACGGACAGATGGGAGAAAGAGAGGAAAAGAAAGAGAATCAAAAAGCTGGAAGGATTTTTGGAAACCTTTTATTCAAACCTTTTTCCTTATGTATCTAGATAGACCTATCTATCTATCAGGGATAATGTAGTGAAACTGCAACATCAAGGCCTTGGATTTGATAGACTCTTAGATCACTCCCATCTCTGCAGTTCTATGACCTGAGTGAAAATATACCAACACATGAATGTCCAGGAGATGTATTGGGATATCTGCTGAAATGGACTATTTATCTAATCATTAATGCTACTGAAAAACTGTTGTTATTATTCAGAAAATTCTCCATATATCTGTTTGAATTATATTAGTTGGGTGATATCTTCAATTATATAAAAACATTATTATCACATCAAGATTTAAGCAGTATCACTATGACAAATTATTTCTTGAATAAAGAAAATTAGCATATAAAGCCATTACATTAGATCCCTTTCCCTGACTTCTAGCTTTCTAGATGCAGAATTTCAAAATAGGAATACTCCAGTGAAAAATCTGCATAAGGACAAGGCAGTGATGAAATCCTCCCGGTTCGTCCCGGTTCAGCCCAGTTCATCCAAACTGACAGGGACGATTGGCATCAGTTCTCTGAACCGGTGGCAAAAATCCCTGGTGGCACCACCCACATCTGCCTGGTTGTCCTGTCATCCAGCTGCTGCTCAGCTCTTCCGGCTGCTCGCTCAGTCCTTCTGGCTGCTTGACCCACCCACCAATGTGAACGTTTCGCCCTCCATTCACAGCAGAGCTGCTGCAGCATGACCCTTTAAGGTAAAGCCAGAGAGGAAGGGGGGGCTGGGACGGCCATAAACGGAGCAGCAGCTGTTCTGTGAATGGAGAAAGAAATGTTTGCATTGTCTCTGCCACAGAATTTAACATTAAATGCAGCAGAGACAATCTGAACATTTCTCCCTTCAACAGCAGAGCTGTTGAAGCCTGTCCTTTTAAAGTATTTAAGCCACAGGAGGGAGGGGGATAGGGTGCATCATAAAGGGAGCAACAGCTCCGCTGTGTATGGACTCATACGCACATTTTTTCCAACCAGGTTCTGTGGGTGTGACTTGGTGGTGGGGGGGGCATGTGAGTGAGTTGGCATGGCCATAAATGACATTGAATTGGCCATGCCTACTCAGTCACAGGATCCCACCATCAAGCCACAGAACCAATAATAAAAAAAATGAATTTCACCATTGGAATAAGGACATTATTTAGAAGCATAACGTGATATTTCTATTTTTTTTCCCTCACTACCTCTTGACCATTTCTAAACTGAAAAATCTTTTACCATCTTAAGTCTTTTATTTTCCTTTCTTGTTAGTTTGCTTTTGGTAAGAATAACAAATTGACAGTTTTGTAGTAAATATATCAAATTATCACAAAAACAGTACTGTTTCTTTGAGTCCAATTTAAATCATTACTAATTATTTGCTAATTCAAATTTTGGAATTTTATAATATCTAAGAAATATTATCTATTAACAAGAGATATTTATTGATTGCTCCTTTTTTACAGCATTTTACCTCTATAATCCTTTTTAAGTTGACCAGAAATTCACACATTAGACTAAGTATGGGTCTCACTACAGAGGGTATTACTTTGAGAGTATTATTATATTATCAGTTCTTTTTTCAATTTCATTCCTAATTATTCAAGGTATGGAATATACATTTTAAAAGCAACATAAATTGCACTGACATTTTCATGAATTCTCCACTGTAATTTCAAGGCCTTTTACCAGATCAGTCATCATTAAGCTCAGATTCCATAAATGTATAGTAGAAATATAGTGTGTTTATGATACACATGTTGAACTGCATTTGCCATTTGAAGTCCAATTTGTCAGTCTGGAATGCTCCTCTTAATAATGTCTCTTTGATTTTACTAACAGTTATCAAGAAGTGTTAGCAATATAATCTAACGGTTGGGTTGGCAATATATAAAAGGGTGAATGACAAAACTGCGCCCGACTAAACCGCATTGCTGACGTCATCAACAGGGCGACAACAGCGTGGAGACAGAAGCACGCTGTCAACCCTAAACCTAAACTTAACCCCTAACCCTAAACCTAACCCTAAACCTAATCCTTAACCTAACCCTAAACCTAACCCTTAACCTAACCCTAAACCTAACCCTAACCTAACCCTAACCCTAACCCTTACCTTAAGTTGAATCGGCTTTCTTTCAAAGCGCTATTTAAAGCACCCTTCTTTCTCCGCGTTGGCTGTTGTCGCCACGTTGATGACGTCAGCGATGCAGTTTAGTCGGGCGCGGTTTTGTCATTCGCCCTTTTGACGGGTCACGCCAATGCTGTACCTGTTTCTTTAAATCATACTGTAAAATGTGATTGGTTTTCTCAATCGGCCATAAGAGGGAGCCAGAATGACTGTTAGCTCTCTGTTTGTTAGATGCTGGGCTGATCTGATCTGAGTGTGTTGGAAGCTGGCTGTTAGAAAGTGCTGTGAGCTATTGTAAGTTTTGCAACTGCTAGCAAACTTTGAGTACTGAACTGATTATATGATACTGGACTATGTTATTTGGATTATCCCTTAACTGAAAGACATTGATGACTAACTGTCTTTTCCGTGTATGACTTGGACTGTTTGATGGACTCTGATACCTCTATTTCCATGATAGTAAAAGCCTATTTAAACTGTAGTGTCTCTGTATGCTGGTTTGTATGTTCTCCAACACAACTCTCACAACACTTCTCTGAACGTACTTGCTCTCTCAACAGGGAGCTTACCTAACAAGAAGCACAATCACTTCACTTCTCAGTACAAAGTCAAGATTATTTATGTACTATTTTAAAAGTTCAGGTCTTGATGCCATGCCTTAGCAGAACTGTCTCAACTATACTTTTCCAGTAATCTTGCTAAGGAACTTTGACAAAAGCTAAAATTTCTATTGTAAACATGCTTTTTATAAAGTCTTGAAAAGGAGAAAATTCCTGTTTTATATATTAAATAAAATAGCTTCCTGTCCAAATGATAACCCTAGCACTACAGCAAAAGTACAGCAGAGATGTACAATGAAATCTGACAAACATCCAATGCAGCTACTGGTGTAAATAAAGAGAAGATTGGGTGGGTAGCCAAATCTTAGAACCTGAAAATATCTTAGAACCTGAAAATATGAGAACTCAGCCAGAGTCTTTGCTTTGCCTGATGCTTTTAAGAAATCTGATTGCACAGGATTGCACATACAGAGAAGAAATCATAACAAGCTCTACGTCTTTCACCTATGTGCAATGAAATGACACATGCATTAATAGTAGAGCACACATCATGTTAGCACAATGATGTTTTTGCCTTTGTCCTTTCTTGCACTCTCCTGTCCTGACTTGCTGCTTCTGAAACTCTTTGTTGCCATGTTTAAAAAGAATCAAAGGAATACCAGGATGCTGGCAGCAATCCATATCAACCATCAGCGCCAGTCAATGATGTTTGTGATACATTTTTAAATGTTCAGTTGACTGAGTTTTATGTTTAATGAATAAAGTATATAATAATATATTATTTATAATTATAAATTTTAAATAATTATAACAATCTATATTTATTAGAATGGTAGATATAGTTCATTGAAATCCTATTGTATCAACTAATTCAAGGTTTTATTTACTATTCCATAGGTTTGAATCCTCCTTTAATAGTTTTCAACAACTTTCTATTTTTTTAAATTCTTGTCATAGGGAGCATAGTGGTTTTTATGAAATAGAAGTGCTCATCATTGTTTTGTTTTGTTTTTTCATTATTGAGTGATAGATGGAATCACATTCTGGCAGGTTTCTATTCCCAGTGCAACATTTCTGTCAATAATAGATGAACAAATCCTGTGACCCAGCTTTAGCCAGTGAATAGTGAGTTCAATGCTGCAGGAATAGTTTCTATAAATACATTAAAATAATATTTTGTCCCCCCCCTCAATTTTTCAATTCAATATGAAGACAACAGAAAGCATTGACAGTTATTACACACACACATACAAATTGAAACAGTTCGTTGAATATTTTTATAGGCTGAATAATTGCAGATATTACGATTTAGAATACCTGAAGTGATATGGATAAAAGGTAAAATATTAATATCTTATAGGATAGGTGCCTAATAGTAATAAACATGCATTTTTTTCATTCTTCCCAATATTTGGAAATGGCTTTCTAGAAGAGAAAGAGAGCGAGAGAGAGCGAGAGAGAGCGAGAGAGAGCGAGAGAGAGCGAGAGAGAGAGAGAGAGAGAGAGAGAGAGAGAGAGAACGAGAGAGAGAGAGAGAGAGAGAGAGGTTTTTCAGCTTTCCAGTAGCTCATTCTGTCTCCTCCCAATTATCTTTTAAGAGGATGAGCTAACTTCTTTAATTTTATGTACAACATCACTGTTACAGTGAGAAATATCTGTCTCTCAAGTACCTGAATTCAAGATCTGGCAGTAAGAAACACCTAATTATTATTCTTTCATTACTACATTACCTCAGAGAAGAAAGAATCATGGAATATAAATCCTTTTATTGCACTCATTATTCATATAAATTTCCAGATGATGTTCAGCGACAAATCTGATCAACTGTCCACTGGCTATGCTGGACAAAGCTATGGGAACTATAACTCATCAGCATCTGAGAACCCATGTAAGTGAGATTCACTGCATAAAGGTTGGGTTGTGCAAATCATCCTGTGGGATATTTGGTTCTGAATCAATTCTTCAAAGCTACGAAGCAACCACAACTGGTCATTCTGGAAGAAATGTCTTCACATTTCAAATGTCATGCACATACATGAGTAAAGATCTTAGGAGGATTTTAAAGCAGCTGTGCCAAGCCTTTGAGCAACTACATCTGCTTCACAGATCAGTGGGCAGATCCAGAAAGGGGCACTAGACCACTTCTTCAAATGAAATCCTGATAAATACTAAGCAGTTGTATCAAATACATATACTTTGGGATAATGGTAGCTCAGGGACTGAGCATGTGCTTGGGATCTCAATGTTCTCAAATCCAGTCTTCGAAATGTCCAATGTTGGGGGGGAAAAAACTGTTCTTTGAAACATTGAAAAGATGCTGCCAGTTTTCTATGAACCCAGCCCAAACATCTTCAATGATAAAAGTAGCATTGTGCTAACACAGTGTAAAATCCATCCTGGTACAATGCAAGCATTACCATTTTTAATAATAAATTTATTAAGAATTATAATTGCAACAGCATCTAAAAAAGAAAAATAAATAAATAAATGAAAATAGAAAATTTAGAAAATAAAAAATAAAGAAAAATAGGAGGGAATGAAGAAAACATAACATTATAGCAAAGAAAAAGAACAGAAATATAAAAAAGAATAACTTTTTCCTTCACCATGGCACATATAAACCTTGTCTTAAAATACAATAAATCATATCTTATTTCCATGTCCCAATTCTTATCTATAATAAAATCAGTCTCCTTATTTCAGCCCTGTTATCAGCAAAAGTCCATTAAGGGTTAGTAGAGAATAAAATATCTCTCTCTTAACCTTGATCAAATAAATCAACTTCATATTCCTTTCTTTTACTTCTAATAATCTTAATAGCAATAGCATTGTGATGGCTATGTAAAGGCATGACAAAATTGTGTGCGTGCATCCAGACCCACAATTCTATGTGCCCCGCTCACCTGTGCATACAGGTGTGACCCTGGCCCTGTGCGTGTTTTTCTCTCTCCCTAGGTTCCAGAGGCTTTTCTGAACCCTGGCAGGGCAAAAATGGTCTTCCCCAGCCCACTGAAGGGCCTCCAGAAGCCCAAAAGGATCATTTCCAAAGTTCCAGTTGGCCCATTGGGCTCATTTTTTGCCCTCCCCAGACTCCAGAGTCTTTCCTGAAGTCCGGGAAGGGCAAAAATGCCCCCCCCCAGCTCTCTGGAAGGCCAAAAATCAGTTGGCCGGCATGCACATATGCACCAGAACTGATGGATTACATGCCAGCAAATATGGCTTCCTGTGCCACCTGTGGCATGCGTGCCGTAGGTTCGCCATCACAGCAATAGCACTTAGAATTATATACCACTTTACAGTGCTTTACATAGCTCTCTAAGTGGTTTCCAGAGTTAGCATATTGTCCCCAACAATTTGTTTTACTGACCTTGGAAGGTAGGAAGGCTGAGTCAATCTTGAGCCTGGTGAGATTTTAACTACCAAATTGCAATCAACTGGCAGTCATCAGAAATAGCCTGTAATATTGCACTCTAACTACTGCACCACAGTGGGTCGTATTTAATCCTTTTAGAATAAACAACTTCTTTTTATTTCTTCCTTGTTGCTTCTCACAAGATTCTTCAAAGTCTGAATACGTCTCTTTTGTAAATCCAATATTTAAAAAATGTACAGGTCACTCTCTGGGTTTGTTATTTGTATAGCTCTCTTAATTATTTAGAACTTGTCGAGTTTCTTTGTGTGTCCTGTCATTTTCCGGGTTATCCTGGCATGTTTACATCAACCTTCAAATTAGTGTCAATCTTGTCATCTAAAACTTGTTCCATAGCATCTTTTAAACACCATCTATCTATAGAGTTAGATACTCTATACCATTATTTTTACTGTCAGTGCAAGCTACATTGCTTTTGTATGTGTAGTGTCATGTTGCATATGCATACAAAAAGGTTGAACTTTGAAGCTGAATACTTTTAGACACTTTAATGACAGCAGTGGATTCTACAAAAACCTTTGAATATATTCATCATAACTTGTAGCCAGCTATATGGTTATCTTCCATTAATCTAATTTCTATTTAAAATCATTCAGGTAGGTAGTTGTCATTATATCTTGTGTAATTTATTCCAAAGAGACTATTTAAATATTTGATTCAGCTTATTGATATTCTTACTCCAAAGCCTTTCTTATGTTCAGTTTCAGTTAATTATCCATTAGAATTAAAAGTATAGATTTCTTCCCAGTTTAATCATTTTTAGTATTCCATTTCCCATTTATTGTGTAATTTCACAGCATTTAAAATGAGAGAGAGAAGTGAAAATCAATTTGCCCATCAGAGCATTTTTCATACTTTCTTTACATGGCTTACCCTGAAGATTTATGAAATTGTTAAAAGGCAATTTCAGCAAGTCAGCTGGGGTGGGGAGGAGTATTATGAAACAGATAACAATTGCTCTTGGAGTCAACTTGCAAACATTTTCTACGTGTGAAATTACTAGCTACCTTAATTAACCTGCAGTTATGAATTTATTACTCATCATCACAAAATAAAGACATAGTCTGAGTTTCCACAAAAATATTTTTTTTTAATAAAATATATAAAGCAAATCATTCTGGTAGCAGATAACACTGGAATTTTCCAGCATGGTCTGCCAGAGGGAGCTGTTGCAACATAATTTAACTAAATTATGTAGTTTTTTAAAAAAGAAATTGCCGAGATCCACCTCACACCAATTTTAAACTGTATCTAGGTATGTTGCTAAGTAATTTACTTAAACCTGAATATTTGCTTAAGTGCCACATTGTAAGCATCGAAACTCAGTTCTATCAATAAGCTCATTTCAGGAGCTCTTCTCTAAATTTAATTTCAGTTAAATGTGATTGTTTGCTGATTAACTTCATGGACATGATCATTTTTTTATTATCACTTTTTTATTAATTAAGTTCATTTGCCACCCATTTCAATCACAAGGTGACTCTGGGTGGCATATAATGTTAAAAAGAATAAAACAATGCAACAATAGGAATATAATAGGAATAAAACACTATAGGAAATTGTCAGCTATAAATCAGTCTAAAATATGGAGGGAGGGAGTAGGTTAACCAGAGGGTAGGAGTGAGATTTGCTATTAGTTGATCAACCAGAATGACATTCCACCACAGGAGCCACAGGCCAACTGGCAGACCCAGTTCTTCAAGCTCTTGCAGAAGGTCAGCATGATGGGAACCAACATCAGTTCTGGGGGCAGGATGTTCCAAAGAGCAGGAGTAACAGCAGAGAAAGCTCTTCTCCTGGACCTCCTAGCTAGGTGGGGTGGACCAATCATGCTTCTTATCAGGACACTGCAATTCTTATGTCAAGAAACTATGATTAATACTCTTTTATCTCAAGATAAGAAATTAAGAAAGCTATTGCATGCTAACTAAAATTAGAATCCAGAGTGTAGGTTGACAATTATTTTCAGGTTCTAGTCAAAAGGTGCTGACTTTGTATAATGCTATCAGTACCAAAAATTAACAATGGCTGAGATATTAAAAGAGTTTCACATCTTATAATATTATTCCTGAGATCTCATGTGAAAATCTTGAAATTTTTACATATATTTTGCCTGATATTTTGTGAGATTCCGTGCAAGTATTTTATGTGTATTACATCCATAGCACAGATAAGAAAGGAACAGGACTTTACTTGTGTAGTCAAAGCTACAGTCTTGACTTTTTTTTTTTACTCCTCTATCATGTCCTAGAATATTATGCCACATGGACCATGAAAATAGTTATCTGTTTTCAGTTTTGTTTCATTTAGATTATTTCATTACAGGAGGGCATAGCAGGAACAGATGCAACATTTCTGACTCTCTGGATTAAATACTTGAACAACTTGTGTGTGTGTTCTGCCTCAGCTGCCATGGCTGGTAGTAAAATTGGAATAGTGTTCTTCATCTTCTTTTCCAAATAGTAGATATCCATGCTATAAAGCATTTTATAATTTGATTTTAATTTTGTTTCCAGTAAAGTGTCATTGGAAAGAACGTTTTTCAGAAAAATGCAAGCAAGAAGATGAACACGAGTTACACAAAACAATGTCAAGGATCAAAATCTTAGAATAAATTCTTAGTCTATTTTTTAAAAAAAGGAATGGAGGAAGGGAGGGAGGAAGGAAGGCTAGATACTTGAAAAGATGACATTTTATTGCTGCCATTCTGCAAGAAATAATCCCCAGTCTCATTGTAATGTCTATGCAAGCTAAAATGGACATCTGTTTATAGAGATCAGCATCTATATAGCTGTAGCTTTTAAATGGATACAGCATTTCCACAGAATTCTCATTTGCATAAATTTTGAAATTATGCAATTGTATATTTGTGTATAATTGTATATATGCTACATTAAAATTTTGCAAAGACTAACTCTTCGCAGAGGTTTATTTCTCTAAAGAAGACCCCTGTCTCGCACCTTCACATTAATTTCTGAGCAATTGGGACCTGAAAAGCAAGACAGAATGGCAGAACCCCAAAGAGCCCATCCCTCTAACCAGTCCTCTAGAAGGCATTTTAAAATTGTCTTCTAATTCACTTTTGTCAAATATGTTCTCTGGGGACTTAATGGCTTTGACCCCTTTCCCTCCATCTCATTATGGGAGAAATGTACTGGCCTGTCACTAAAAGAGGGTGAAAATAGAGTGGATGCAACATGCTCCTTGAGATTAAAAAAACAACATAACACAAACCAAAAAAGCAAGTTATTACCACCCAGGAGAGACCAATGTCAGATTCTGTTAGGATCACCGTCTTTCAGTTTTGATTCCAGCTATCATAGCCACGAGAGGAGAATGTAAATGGGATTCCGTTAGAAAAGCTAAGCTCTTTCACAAGGTCTTTGTCAAATGGAACAAAAGAACAATAGTAAATTAATCTACAAGATAAGTAAAAGAGCTACATGGAAATCTTAGAAGGCTTAAAAAATAGATGAAAAGTTTAGACAGATACCTATTTCGATAGATGATCAGATTTTTATGGATCAACAGGACTTAGAGAAGGGAGATTTTCTTATTCACTCATCATACACTGAATTTTACCTGTGGGCATGTTTTCTAAATAGCATTTATGTGTGCAGAAAGACTTACACTTAGCAGAATATAGAATAACTGAGTTGGAGGGGACTTTGGAGATCTTCTAGTCCAGTCCCCTGCTTAAGCAGGAAAGCCTGCAAATGTCTTCTTCAAAACCTCCAGTGAAGAAGTGACCACAACTTCTGATGACAAGCTGTTCCATTGATTAATTGTTCTAGCTGTCAGGAGATTTCTCTCTCTCTCTCTCTCTCTCTCTCTCTCTCTCTCTCTCTCTCTCTCTCCTTGATTAGTTTCCACCCATTGCTTCTTGTCCTGCCTTCAAGTGTTTTAGACAATAGCTTAACTCCCTCTTCTTTGTGGCAGCCTCTGAGGTATTGGAACACCTCTAGTCCTTCTTTTCATTAGATTAGATATACCCAATTCCTGAAACCATTCTTTATATATTTAGCCTCCGTTCCCCTAATCATCTTTCTTGCTCTTCTCTGCACTCTTTCTAGAGCCTTAACATACATACATACATACATACATACATACATACATACATACATACATACACACACACACCAGTAGTGGGTTTCAAAAATTTTTAGAACCTCTTCTGTAGGTGTGGCCTGCTTTGTGGGAATAGCTTGCAGGCCATGTGACGGGGTGGGAGTGGCTTGCCAGCCATGTGACTGGGTGGGTGTGGCCAACTTGTAAAATGTGGTGAAACTCACTTAACAATGCTCTTGCTTAGCAACCAAAATGTTGGCTCAGAAACTCTGGCATTTGAAGCACGCAAGTCTTAAAGCTGTCAAGTTACAAGACCCTTGCACCCCTAACCCTTTAGAAAAAAAAACCAGGGGTGTTCAAACTTGACAGCTTTAAGACTTGGGGACTTCAACTCCCAAAATTCCTCCTCCAGTCGTGTTGGCTCAAGAACTCTGGCATTGAAGTGTGCAAGTCTTAAAGCTGTCAAATTACAAGATTCTTGCACCCCTAACCCTTTAGAAAAAACCCCAGGGGTGTTCAAACGTGACAGCTTTAAGACTTGTGGATTTCAACTCCCAGAATTCCTCCTCTCACTCTTCATCTTAATGATGTGCAGATGGGCGAGGGAGGGAGCTGGAACCGATTCTAAACAGCACTGTAGATTTGTGGAACCTCTTCTATAGAAGAGGTTAGAACTGGCAAGAACCCACCCCTGATACATACATACTTACATACATACGCACGCACGCACACACACACACACACACACACACAATTGAGACTACTGATTCTCATCTTAGCAACTGGGAATATTTCCATAAATCATGGTTTAACAAGATGAATGAACTAAGGTTGTAGTATGCAGAAATATATAATGCTGATATTATTCTAGATGTAAGTACCATAATTCCCAGGTCAAATGGCACTATGGTACCTTGCTGTAACTAAACCTGACTACTTGACTGGAATAATTCATACTCTTACTCAGTCCTGCCTCATTTTCCTTTTCCTTTTTATTTCTGCTGTTTTCCTTATGTTGATTTTTAGAATGTGGTCTCATTGAGAATGGACTTCTTCAACAATGTTATAAAGGTAAGCACCCAGGCTTTTATTGTAGCCCTTTAACACAATTATGTTTTTAAAAGTTATCATGGGTACAATCATGCTTGACATCTCTTTACATTTTCCCAGTTAGGATGAGTGCATTACAGCAATGTTACAAGTAACAGATCATGTACTTGCCTTTTCCTTCTTATGTTTCAATGGGTTTATCAAAATCCAGCAATTTCCAGTAGTCAGCTGGAGAAAATATTTATTGAATATAATTAGTACAGAATCTAAGTTGGGTTGGTCACCAGGACTAGAGATTTTGTCTTCCAAACTTTCAGACTTTGCTGGAGCCTATATTCAAGTAACTTCCCTCTAGCAGACTGTATGCTGTTCTGTGTGTGGTATTTATAGTGCCTATTGCAAGTGGCTTTTTAGATGTTGATTGGGATGTGTTGATGGCTGGCTTTTAAATCATTAGCTGTTGTTTGCTTCTGCTGCCCAGGTCTCACTTTCTAAGTACTTGATAGGCTGATGTAAATCAGCACTCCTGTTGACTGAGGAGAGGCCTGTTTTCCAGGCTTCAATCCCTTCCCTGGCTATTTTTGTGTCTGCTTGTCCAACAATCTTAGTAGCTGCAAAATTGATTGTGTATCTTTGTTCATTGCAGTGTGAGTATACAATGAGTTCAGATCTCCTCGTCTGACCATTGGCACTGAAATCTGGTATTTAGCTTCCTCCTTCTATGTCCCACATAGTCACAGGGACAATCTATTCAGGGAATTCGGTAGATTCCATTAGAAATATTTCCCACATTCAAATGATCTTTACAATGAATAATTTGTCCTTGTACATAATCTCTGGACTACTTGCAGAAATGTTTTTGATGTATGGTAGGGTATGCCATGTGGCTAGCCTAGTATTTCCCTTCTCTCCCCACTATATTGCATAATCCCATACTGGTACTCAAATTGTTTTCGCTTGCACAGATTGCACTTGAAAAGTGAGGGGAGCCTGATGTCAACTCTCTGTGTTGACATTCCATGCAGAGCGTTGGCGGAGACAGATCTCAGATTACAGTAGTTGGGTTGAGATGAACAAAGCTATTGGATAACGTGATTTATAACAGAGACTGAAGGGAAGACAGAAACACGGGCAAAGTTCAAAAGCAGATAAAGAAAGCAAAAAAGATGGCTGTGAATAACAAATGTCTAATGAAGACTGCCTAATGAAGCTGTTAATAAATCACTGCTTTTTGTATTACAATATTGGGTTGCTTATTATGAAGCATGCATCGTTAGGGTACTTTACAGTGTGGAGTGTTGGTGGTCTTGTGATAAACTGTGGTTTCTAGACTTCCATCCTCTTATCTGTTGACAAATATATCTAAAAACTGTAATTGCTTAGCTGTTTCTTCCTCCACTGTGAACTGTATGTCAGGGAAGATGGAGTTCAGTACAATATGAAGTTCTTTTAGTGCATTCCTGATGATGACAAATGTGTCATCCACATAGCGACACCAATTTTAGATGTGTAATTCTGAAAATTATGGTGTTCTAATTCATGCAGGACTGTTTCTCCAATGACTAATCACTAATACAATCACTAATATAATTAGTGATTAAAAGGAAACTTATTGATATAATTATTCAATGGCTATCAAGTAGTGTAATTAACATCCATGCCTAGAGATCATTATTATATATTATAATTGTACAGGAAAAAATAGCTACAGGTGGCAAAAATATGATTATAAAAAAGGCATCAATAAGATAACTGGGAAGATAGAATGGAGAAAAGGTTTGGTATACTGCAGTGACGTGCGGTCAGCTTTATGGCTGGTGAGGCACTTTTTAGACTTGTGGACTTCAACTCCCAGAATTCCACAGCCAGGCATGCTCAGTTCCGATTTAAAGTGACAGCATTTTTCCCCCTTGCAAAATAAGTTTTCCCATTTTTTTTCTTCTCCCTCCCCCTCCTTCCTCCCTCTCTCCCTGCCTCCCCCCTCTCTCAAACAGACACATGCACACAGAGAAATTGGATCCCTCTCTCACTCACACATTCACTCTCAAACAAACACAAACACAGAAGTTGGATTGGATATATTTTCCAAAGGCTTGAAAGCACCTCCTCTGCCATACCCCCCCTTCTCCTGCTGCCTTCCAATTGGAACCTTTGATTGCAGGTGAATCATGTTGTAATCAGTGAAGCTGGGCTTATGTACTTTTATCCAGCTGTGTGTGTGTGTGTGTGTGTGTGTGTGTGTGTGTTTGAAAAGGCAACGTGATTCTGCCAGAGCTCTGAGTCAGACTGAGCTAGTTGCTCCCAGAGAACAAGAGCCGAGGTGGCGCAGTGGGTAGAGTGCAGTACTGCAGGCTACTTCAGCTGACTGTTATCTGCAGTTCGGCGATTCAAATCTCACCAGGCTCAAGGTTGACTCAGCCTTCCATCCTTCCAAGGTGGGTAAAATGAGCACACAGACTGTTGGGGGCAATATGCTGACTCTGTAAACAGCTTAGAGAGGGCTGAAAGCCCTATGAAGCGGTATATAAGTCTAACTGCTATTGCTATTGCTATAACTCTAAAAAGCCTCTAAAAATGGCCTCTACAGGAGGCGAGAGAACACGTGCCTCCTTTGCATATGAAATTTTTTGTTTGTTAACCCTTGCTTAACTCTTAAAAGGCAAAAAATTGCTTATGCATAGGAGGGCCCTATTTCTCTAGCCTCCTCCTATAGTTAACACTAAGCACTGTTCCAAGTCACTGTGAATCTGGTAGCAACTATCTTAGCTTTAATTATTTTTAAAAAATTCTTTAAAATTCTTTCCTTTTCCTCATGACTGGTGTGGCCACACCTCCCTTGCCTCTAGTGACTGCACGTCCCTGGTACACTGTCATTTAATGTTTCCTCAGGGAAATCTCAGGCCTGCTTCAATAGGGTCAAAACCAAGTATGCTATACTTTTATTTCCTAAGAAAGTATATTTTCTTGCTCCAGATGTCCTAAAGAGTAGCTTAGAAACTTAGTTGCTCCATCTCTCAGAACAAAAGAGCTTGAAAAGAGATGCTTATAGAGCTTGAAGTAAATTCAAAAAAATAAGCCTGAAAGAGAGAATGTTCTGATCATATCATTGCTATAAATTGCCTATTCAAATGGTAGAATGGGAATTTAATTAATAACTACATATATCCAAAATGTGCCCATCAGTAAAACTCTAGTTCACTTACCTGTGCTTTTAGGATATTATTTTGGTTTACTGGGAATTTTCTTACAATTGATTAAATAAAAACATATTCTGATTTAAATTTTAGTTGTCCAATAGTTACATTAGTCAGCTTTCTGTATGTTTGTTTATTAAAGTATATTTCCCAAATAATATCTTTTCTTAATATGTATATCCCAAATCTCCTTCTTTTTTCATATGGTTATTTTATCTCACAATAAATCTGTGAGATAGATTAACTATACATTGGAGATTAGAAACCAATTCTTGCCTAATATTCTAACTGTTAAATCGAATTGGTAGTCAGATTTGAATAATCAATATAAACTGTGGGAACAGAAGAGAGCTCTTATCATCCAAATAAAAATATAAAAGGGAAGTCTTTGTAATGAGAAGACAAGATGTACATATCTCTTGAGTGGCAAAATAATATCAGCTTTGTGAACATACAGTAAGCATATTTGAGCCAACAATTCCAGGAAATAGTGACTCAAGTCTAACTTCCTCTTATAGCATAAGAGATGAAATTATATTAATTTAGAATGCATTTTATATTAGTAGAGCAAAGTAAACTAAGCTTCTGCAATGAATGCATTTTGATATTTGATATTTTAAAATCTCAAATGCTGGAAGTTGTGGGGAGGTTGTCCCAAATACATTAAAGAACAGGAGTTGGCCAAAGAATCCTCTGTTCTGAATCACTCTTTTTTCAATGACCAGAACCAATGTAATAACAACATAGATTTGGTGTGTAATATAATTTCATTATGGAATGTGCCAACATTCCATCCTGTCTTGACTTCCATCACAAATAGAACAGCATGGTTGGCTGCCATAATGACATATTAAAATGATCATGGATAATGGCAAGAGAAGATAAACGAACAAGCAAAAAATGCTTCTCTGACCAAAAAAACCCTACTGAATATTAATAAGTAGCATGTTGATTTATTCAATAATTCAAGTTAAGACAGTAGGGCAGGGATGTCAAACTCAAGGCCCCTGATGTGGTCAGATCCAGTCCGCGGGACATCCTGGTTACCCAATGCAAAGAGGAAAGATTGAGCCAGTGTGGCTTTGGTCTAGTCTATCCAGTGCAAAGAAGAAAGATCGGGCCAATGTGGCTTCAGCCCAGTCTACCCAATGTGAAGAGGAAACATACCAGCTTATTGGGGAGTGCTGTCAAGCTGGCCATGCCCACCCAGTTGGCCACACCCACTCAGTTTGCCATGCCTACCTGGTCAACCACAGCCCAGATGTAGCCCTCAATGAAATTGAGTTTGACACCCCTGCAGCAGGGCATTGATTATAAAACAATAAAATAATTGATCTTGTGGTTTGAATATATTCATTAAGATGGCTTAAGTATATATTTAAGATAACTACAAATTGAAGATGAACCTACCTATTAGGAACAAAAAAATATCTGCCCTTCAATGGATTTTTCAGCTAATTCAAGTCTTCTTTCCAATTTTTAAAATAAATTTGGGAGAGGATAGAGTAATTCTCTCTCTCTCTCTCTCTCTCTCTCTCTCTCTCTCTCTCTCTCTCTCTCTCTCTCTCTCTCTCTCTCTCTCTCTCTCTCTCTCTCTCTCTCTCTCTCTCTCTCTCTCTCTCTCTCTCTCTCACACACACACACACACACACACACACACACACACACAAACACCCATACACACAATTTTATTAAAGACACTTTAATATACTAACAATAATACAAATATTAGAAAATAAATAAATAAAATAAGAACCAGGAATAATAAAGAAAGAGATAGGAAAAGGAAAAGGAAAAACCACACATACATGTGGTTTCTGATCTTTTTGACAGTAGTTATAAATGTATTTATATTTTACCCTTTCTCAAGTTACATTATAACTTCTTTCTTTTAATAAGATAGCCTTTCTAATTTTGAAATCCATATATCACAAGTTCATTTTTTGATGTTTCTGTAGCTGGGTTCCAATCACTGATGTGGTTATTGATCTTTCTCAAATTGAACAAGATAATTTTATAATCACCTTCACCAACTGTTCCTCTGTTTTGGGTATTTCAGAGACTTTCAATTTTTGCACATGTAATAGTCTTTTAGCAGTAACCATATATAAAAATAATCTTTCATGCCTTTTTGTGATTGATTGCCCATTAAACCCAATTTTAAAAAATTCTTCTAGTTCAGTTAAATATTGATCTTAAAATTCTTTGCATTACTATATATACTTGAACTCAGAAATTCCTAGCTTTTTTACAATGTCATCAGACCTGATAAAAAGATCCTTCATGTTGTCCACGTGTCCAACATAATTTTTAAGTACTTTCATATATTCTAGACAATTTTTCTGGCATCATATACCAATTGTATATTATTTTATTTGAAACCAACTTCTGCTCCCAGCTGATATTCTTTTGTTGCCCTGAACAGGAGAATGGAGCTGGAAAGCAGGTTAGTGAGGTGACGGGGGATGGGGATTTTGCAGCATCCTTCCCCTGCCAAGCCTCACCACACCCACAAAGCCAAAGTCACAGAACCAGTAGTAAATTTTTTTGAATCCCATCACTGAACTATAGGTTGTAAAAAGAGAGTATCTTGGTTTTTTGAAGTCTAACATCAATCTTGCCAAACTTAAATATACCTTCTGAAATCTTCTAGGAAGGAATTGTTCTGTCTCTTGTCCTCTAAACTTCACTGTCTTTTGCTCTTCTAGAATGTACTCCTTTCATCCTGGTAATCCATTAAGTAACCCCTTTGATTTTGTCCCAACATTCTTACGTAAAAAAAACAACCCTTTGGTAATTTCCCTTGTGTTGTTTTAATATATTTCTCAAAGTTTCTGTCCTTTTATGGACAAATTATTCCATTCTAATCTTCTCTGTCTACAGTATTTGCTGTCAAACAATCAACATTCACAAGAAAGTCGGTTTGTTTCATTAATTATTTCCAAATAACACCAAAGCAATTTTGCAAAATATTTATCTTTTAGATTTATACTAAATAAATACAATCAGATTTACGCCTTTATCTATTTATAACATTTACGTCAAAATATTTATTAAGCTCTCTGCTGAATAAATTTAAAGTGTTTTAAAGGTACTATTTTTCCTCTTTGCTTTGCTTTTTGTAATCCAGAAGGAAGGTTAAAACAAATTTTAAAAAATTTCTTTCTCTCTCTGTTTTCAAATAATCTTTTTCAGTGTAAATTGATTAGATCATGAAATGATTAAGAATGAAGGTTTGTTGAATCTTTAAAAAGCTGTCCTTTAGAATGAGAGCAATTTCTTTCTCCTTTTATCTTTTATTCATGAGGAAACTATAAAACCTAAGAAGAATAGTCTGGTTATAGGTCAGCAATCTTTCCACTTCTTTTCTATCTAGAAAGACTTTGCCAGTTAGAAATCAGTGCTGGCTACCATTCATTGCATTGTCCACTGAAGTTAAACTTAGAACTTTATCCAGAAGGCCTGGGAAAGAGAGACCATGCTTGTTTTCAGATAAACAGAATTTCCTTGAAGGGAAAAAGAATGTTAATAACCATTTTGAATACAAGTGCCCAATGGCGCATCTGAGTGAATGCATACATACACAAACACAGATATACAGTTCATGTTCAACCAATTATATCACTGCCTCTATGGCACATTTTCAGGAGAATATATTCCACTGAGAATAGTGAAACAGTTAAGTAGGGGCAGCATTTTTAGGTAGGATGCCATGTCTATCGCACAACGTAAAATAGGACCGAACTGCAAAATAAATATTGTGACACTTTTATCTTTGCCTTTTAAGATGCTACAAACTTATGTCCACTCAGCCAGCTAAGATATTTGCTGAATACTAAGATATTAGCTAAATACTAAATACTAAGATATTTACTAAGAGAGCCGAGGTGGCGCAGTGGTTAGGGTGCAGTACTGCAGGCCACTTCAGCTGACTGTTATCTGCAGTTCAGCGGTTCTAATCTCACCGGCTCAAGGTTGACTTAGCCTTCCATCCTTCCGAGGTGGGTGAAATGAGGACCCAGACTGTGGGGGTGATATCCTGACTCTGTAAACCACTTACAGAGGGCTGAAAGCCCTATGAAGCTGTATATAAGTCTAACTGCTATTGCTATATTTCATGACAGTATTTTCCACAACAAATTATTTCATTCCTTTTGTTTTTCAGTTTCCAAGAGACTTCCAAGAGACTTTGAGCTTTTCAAAGGGTTCCTTGAGTTCAGAGATTCTTTCCCTTTAGTATAGTTAATGCTTTTTTTGACTAAAGAAACTATGATAATTGTCTCTGAGAATCAGAAATAATTGAAATTATTTTTACAGATCTCTGCAACTCTAAACTTTGATCAGAAATATTTGAAAACAATTCCCGGAAAAAGCACATTTGGAGATGCCAGATTTTTGACTGGGAAATAGTAGTAAAATTGGAAGGTCATAATGTTAAAGCAATGAGGATTCATTCCTGAAAATGGCTGATCAGTCCAATTAGATGTTGTGACTCCACGGTTTGATTTATTCTGCATGACCAGCTGTGAGATTTTTAGACATTCTTGCTTTGCTAGAAAATAAGGGTCAAATAGACAAGAATCCAATCTGTGGTTTACTAGTCAAGGAGAGGACATGAGCTACGGAAAATCATAGGCTATAAATTTATTCTTTCTCTCTCTCTCTGATACTTTCATTTTTAAAAAGCTTCCTTAATCACTAATTAAACAAGCGATCCTAATAATGACAGCAATATAAGATATGTATAAGCAAAATGAAAAACCAAATAGGGAATTTATCTTCTCTTATATAAATATTGACAGCCATTTTAATTAAATTAAGAATTAACAATGCAACCATTTATACAGAATTTAAAAATCAAGAAAATAAAAAGGAGAATAATTATAGGTACCGTATTTTCACGACCATAAGCCGAACCGGATTATAAGCCGCAGTATCAGTTAACGTTAATTTTTCAAACTTTTTCCATATATAAAGCGCACCGGGTTATAAGCCGCACGTTTTTTTTGCAATTATTAACGAAATCGCAACCTGCCACTCCTCGCACTCCGCACTACATGATACACCCCCCCACACCATTCGTCCAGTAAGGTCGGTGAGGCATTGGGCAGAATTGGGAGGGAGATTTTCAAAGAAGCGTACCAAATATCTCCCGCAAACTGAATCAGCTTTAATAAAGCAATTACCTGCTCAGCTTTAGTTCCCTTTGTGAAAGTTAGAATCCGCAGCTTGAACCCAAGAAACTATTAGTCCTTCTCCCATTAAGCGCTATTCCATCGGACCTCCCCATTAAAACCAATCGGAGGAGAAAGCCTGGGCGCTGGGGAGGTAAACTGCTCAGACGGTGGAAGGGACGGTAGGCGCGAACGGAGAAGAAAGCCTGGGCGCTGGGGAGGGAAACTGCTCCATATATAAAGCGCACCGGGTTATAAGCTGCACTGCCGGTTTTTGATCAAATTTTAGAATTTTCAGTGCGGCTTATAGTCGTGAAAATACGGTATTTGGAAATACTCATCATTGGTGATGCATATTTAATCAGTGGAACAGCTTTTTCAGAAGTTTTGGTGCTCTATCTCTGGAGTTTTTAAGAAGATATTGGGCAGACATTTTTCAGGAATGATATAGAGTCTCCTGCTCAAGCAGATGGTTAGAAAACCACCAAGTTCCCTACCAACTTTGTTATTCTGTATTATATTCTGTAAAAACTAAAATAAATATCAAAATCAAGTATATGAAAAGGAACAATAGCAAGTTCTCATTAAAAATTCTACATACCATAACACATGGACTTTACTTTCTCTTTTATTACAGAGTATTTTCAGGCTTTACATTATGTCATGCTGCACAATGCATCAAGTAAATTTATCATTAAAGCCATACTCTTTAGCTATATTACGTCAATTTCTTTATTTGGTAAATGTGATGTTTCAAAAACATTTTCAAGACTTCTTCATTAGACAAGATTTTTAATATTTTTAAGAATTCAAAGAAAAAATCTGTCTTTAAAACCTATTTGATATTTGAGCATCATCTTTGGTCAAGAAAAAGTAGACCATGTTCAGCTAGGCAGTTTTTATATTAACAAAATATTGTTTGGAAATAATTTAAGTATTTCCATTAAAGAAAAGGAATTTTTAAAAGCTAGGTTACTCTGAGCTTATAAAAAACCTGTGTGAGCAAAAGCTTTTTCTGCCACGTCCTTATGTCCTTCATTCATTTCAACCCATCAGAAAGATAATCTACAGTAATGTTAAAATAATGTTTCCCAAATGAAATCAAATACATCCAATATAAAAAATTCACCATCATCTATTACACCATCATCTATTACAACAGAGATGAAATTGGGTGATCAGTAATGGATAAGATCAGACCTGCTGGATATTTCAAGTTGATGCAAGCATACATCTTCTCTTCTGGTCCTGTAGAAGTTTTGTTGTATCTCTTTTCTTTACTGTATCCATGAACAGCTAGATATGGTAATGGATCTAGTTATCCATTAATATTAAGCGCTGGTTTAGCACAAGTTTCAATAAATGAAACAATAAAATGTAACAGTAAGCAAGAGTAAGAGACTGAAATCACACTAAAAGCCAGGATCCACTCCTCTTTCTATGTCTTTCAAACAGAGCACAAAAAGATCTGTTGCTTGTTTTTATTAAAGAAACAAAAAGGAGATTGATTAAAATTGATTATATATCATTAAGTCATTTTTGACTCCTAGCAAAAATGCCCTTCCGAGGGTGCACCTGTTGCCACTGTAACTAAGTTCATCCATGTTGCTTCTCTTTTTTGCTTTCCTTCCATCTTTCCCAGCATTATAATATTTTCCAGACAGCTACGCCTTTACATAATGTGTCCCATGTAGTATAATTTGAACCTGGTCATTTGTATCTCAAGTAAGACCTCTGGCTTGATTTGTCCAATTTGTCAATTTATTCCTTTTATCAGCAGAGCCAAGTGTTAGCCCTGAAGCCATTTTTAGGAGCATGTTCAGGGCTGCCACAGTGAAGCCCAATAGAGTTGTGAGAACATGAAGGGAGAGGTAGAGATAGCTGGAGGGATGTGTAGCCAAAATAACATTTTCCCCCGTGGGAGCCAAGGACATTCTACCAGGTGTTGGAAGGGCATGGACCAAAGCCAGATGGGATTGGGACTGCAACTTGATTGGACCATGTGATGGACATGTGACCTGCAGGGCAAGAACTTTAGGTTTTGATTTGGGTGGGGGAAACCCAAGGTCCTTCAGAGTCAGGTTTTCACCAGTTGTGCCAATATGACATCCTAAATAAAATTATGCATTGAGGAAACTCTAGGCCTCAGAATTTTGATTGTTTTGGGTCTGTTACTTAAAACTCTGACACCAAGGCTGTTAGGAGTTTTCTCCAACACCAAAGTTTGAAGTGTCAATGCTGCTGCTATCCTGATTCTTCAAAATTTTCATCCCCATAGATTGTCACAAGGATTACCAGGATTTGCACAAGTCTAATTTTTGTATGTAGAAACACATGACAGTGACTATCTTTTCTAAGGCATTCATGGCTGCTTTACCAAATATCGGAAGTGTAGTTCTCAACTGCTTTTTCCTTTAACGTTGATAGTTGATTCTAAAAGTGGTTGTTCCATCTGTTGCCATCAGTCTAGCCTTCTTTGTATTTAATTTTAGTCCCTTTTTAAATTTTGCTCCTTGATGTTTGTTATTAGAGTTTGCAGATGCTTTGCATTTTTGGCTATCAAAATAATATTTTCCTACAGCTTTAAAACCCTGTTCATCTTCTTCATATCCAGCTTTGCTTAATATGTATTTGGCATACAGTTTGAATGAATAAGAGGAGAATACGTTGCCTTGTTGTACTTCTTTGCCAACCTGGAGCCAGTATGTTCCATCATGTTTCACCTCTATATTGTGGTTTCCTTATCTGTATATAGATTTATCATGGGTACAGTGAGATGTTTTGAGATTTCCATTTTTCTGAGCCCAGTTTGATATGACTGACACAATCAAATGATCAATAAAGCACATAGTGTCTTCTTTTTGGTATAGTTTGGTTCTATTAATTATCTATGAGTAAAAATTTCCCTTAATCTTTTCTAAAACCAGCCTGAACATTTTGCCTTTTTTTCATATAGGATTCTAATTTGCATTCTATTGTATAATATCTTGGTCATGCTCTAAAGTCTCTTTAAAAAAAATTAAATGCAGATTGACCTATTCCAATCAGTCAGCCATTGTGTCAATGTCTGATAGCATAGCTTGATTAGAATTTTAGTAATTCTTCTTCTGTTACTTGCTATAATTCAGGTATTCCATCAGCCTACCATCACTTTAAAGTAGCTCAAAGTCAATGTGAAATGAGATTGGCAACAAATAGATTTAATAAATTAATTTAATTTAAATTCATGTAGCCTTCCAATTTGGCAAATACTGGAGTATTAGAGGATTTTTGTATATCTTCTAAAAATATCTTCTAAGGTATCTTGGATATTGACATCTCTATTGCAAACTGTTTCAGCATACTCATTCCATACTTGTTTTTCCATGTCTATTTCTATCTGAATGTCTTTACACATGTTGTGGTAATATTGTTTCTTGTCTTTCCTAATAGCTTTTCTAAAACTTTTTGTTAAGTTTCTTCCTGAGAGTTTTGTCTTTCTTGGCTTTGGCTTCTCCTCTCTTCTTAACAATTTCTGACATGCAGTTTTTTTCTCCCTTTTCTTCATTTTTGGCAGTCTCCTTTCATATTCATCCTTAATCTAGTTTCAATGTTGGTATTCCAGTTTTCAGTCAGCAAATAGCACATCTTGCTTACATTTTTTTTTGTTGACTTCAAATTGAACTTGAAACTCATCAACCTTCTCCTCTTCTTCAAAAGTGGTTGGAGCATGAACTTGAATGACAAGCATTCCACAAAAGCTAACTGACATTATTCAGTCTTTTTTCTTTGCTTTCTAGCCAAAGACAATTCATACTATACTCATTATACCTATAAAACAGTGACATTTCTCCTTTTTCGTGATCTGAACAGTAAGCAGTGTGAAAATATGATTGAAAGTATTTTCTTCTAGTCTATCTCAATTTATTGATGCCTAGGATGTCAATTTGTAGTTGTTTTATTTCATCTTTCACTGTTGAGTTTGTGTGTGTGTGTGTGTGTGTGTGTGTGCACGTGTGTGTGTGTGTTCAAACTTCTTATATTCCATGCTCCTAGAATAGTTCTATGTTTGTAGTTTCAGATTTTCTTTTCTGTCAGCAATTAGAAATCTCTTCTTAAATCTAGTCACATCAGAACATCAATCTATCACCAGGCCAAAATAGAGGAAAGAATTGAAATCTGGTAAGGAATTCCTCAAGCAGACTTCATTTCTAGCTGGTCTATGTACGGAAGAAATCATAAAACATAATAATCTCCAAATACTGCACCATCTGCACACACATATGTGAAAATCCTTCATATTGTTCTATTTGCTTTTTGTTGCAAAGGACTGTTCGGCTTAACTAATGATTGATCAGAATCGATAACATTAGTTTCTTAAATACACAGTGAAACAAATAAGAATAGTGCAGCCATACTTTAAAGAATATATTTTCCTGGTTCCTTTACCATTTAAGCATCATGTGCATCCTGAATACTGAATCATTTAAATACACAATATACAATAGCAGAGTTGGAAGGGACCTTGGAGGTCTTCTAGTCCAACCCCCTGCTAGGCAGGAAACCCTATACCATTTCAGACAAATGGCTATCCAACATCTTAAAGACTTCCAGTGTTGGGGCATTCACAACTTCTGGAGGCAAGCTGTTCCACTGATTAATTGTTCTAACTGTCAGGAAATTTCTCATCAGTTCTAAGTTGCTTCTCTCCTTGATTAGTTTCCACTCATTGCTTCTTGTTCTATACTCAGATGCCCTGGAGAATAGTTTGACTCACTCTTCTTTGCAGCAACCCCTGAGATATTGGAACACTTCTTCATGTTTTAGTCTCCAGTCCCCTAATCATCTTTGTTGCTCTTCTCTGCACTCTTTCTAGAGTCTCCACATCTTTTCTAAATCGTGATGACCAAAACTGAATGCAGTATTCCAAGTGTGACCTTATTAAGGCATTATAAAGTGGTATTAACACTTCATGTGATCTTGATTCTATTCCTCTGTTTATATAGCCTAGAACTGTGTTGGCTTTTTGGCAGCTGCTGCACACTGCTGGCTCATATTTAAATGGTTGTCCACTAGGACTCCAAGATCCCTTTCACAGTTACTATTATTGAGGAACGTACTATCTATACTGTACCTGTGCATTTCATTTTTCTTGCCTAAATATAGAACCTTACTCTTTTCACCATTGAATTTCATTTTATTAGATGGTGCCCAATGTTCAAGTTTGTCAAGATCCTTCTGTACCTTAAGTCTGTCTTCTGGAGTGTTGGCTATTCCTGCCAGCTTGGTATCACCTGCAAATTTGATGAGTTCCCCATTTATTCCCTCATCCAAATCATTAAACAAAATGATGTGGTTTAATGATTTGTTTACTTGGCTGGAAATACAAATACCTACCAGCTTTTTGAGAGTTGGTTTTGTTTTGTTTTCAAAATTATAAGCATCTTTTCCTTTCTTCCTGACAATCTCTAGTGCAACAGCCTTCACCAATCTGTCACGTTCTAGATGTGCAGACTTTAAGTCCCACAATTGGGACTTAAACTAAACTGGCTAGCCATTATGGAAATTTTCAGAAGTTGCAACTCACACCTCTCCAACTGCAGAATATTATTCTGCTTGAAGTGTCCTGATTATGCCTTTTTTTTAGTTGCTAAAGATGGAGAAAAATGCAAATAACAATGTAGATTATTTATATCCATGAATACCACTGTTCCCACAGACATGATCATTGTTCCTGCAGGCTCCTTGCCCCTTCCCCATACAATCGTTTAGACTATTTTGATCTAAACTTCCAGCATCATCAATATTCCAAGAATGTGTCTGTCTCCCTTCATAATGCCCCTAACTATTCTTAGAAAATAAAAATGAGCATGCCCACATGCCCAGGAAAAAATATGGGTAAACTATATTAGAGGAGTGAGAAGATTCTCCTAGAGACTAAAAGGAAAGGCCAATGTCATAAAGATATTTTAGAAACTGAACATATAAGCAATAGTCCATTTATAGAAGCCAGACTTTTTGTTTTTGTTTTGAAGAAAACAACAATACTCTAAGAAGCAAGTATGATACATTAATAAGGATGCAAATTCAAATGTTTACATAATCATCACATAGTCTTGTGCCTGAAGGGATAAATCATTCTGATTTCAATGTTTAGTACATTTTTGTACATGTAAACAAAAGCTTTGTTTTGTCTCTCCCTCTGAAATTTTATAATGGATATGTGTAGGCAAAGTAGTCACCAGATTGTATTTCCTACATAATAAAGTACATTATTTCTCTAACCAGGTTTATCAACTTCATAGTTAATTTTTTTAACCTGATGAAATATAGGAAGACTCATGATTGTTTATTTATTATTATTTACTCTGACTTTATTATTTTTATAGTAATTTAAGGTGGTTAACATACCTAATATTCCTTCCCTCTCCTATTTTCCCCACAACAACAATCTTTGAAATGAGTTGGAATAAGAGAGAGTTGCTGGCTCCAGATGACACCGAAGGTTCCCAGGGTGAGAAAGTGATGTGGTTAGTCAGTCCGGTGCACGTCAGGCAGAGAATCCCCAGACGCTGATCCTTAGCAATGCCCCTGCCAGCTGCAGTAGGACCCTTGATTAAACCTCAACACCAAATGATCCATGCTCCCCCTATACACATTCACCCCCTAAACATATGCACCCCAAGCTTTC